>NW_023615080.1:0-100001 GCF_013339695.2 Rhipicephalus sanguineus | reverse complement strand
GCATTTGGACCACGAGTCTAACGCGTTTGCAAGTACAGACGAAGCTACAACGTGCGGTATCGATAACTTCCACATATCTTAATAGCCGCGGACTGCAACTCTCCCCGACAAAAAGTGCAATCCTGGCGTTCTCGAGAAAGTCAATGGCTTGCTACCACGGAGGAGAGCTAACCTGTAGTGATAGATGGGAACGTCATACCTTCTTTAACTCACCACAAGTTTCTCGGAGTTATCATCGACCGGGATTTATCTTGGTCGAAGCACATCTCTGCACTAAGAAAAAAACTAGACAGCTTTGTCCATGTCATTCGCCATTAGTCTGGAAAATCGTGGGGGCCATCGAAGTCATCTCTACTACAGCTATACCAGGCACTTTTTGTTGGATACCTCCGCTACAGTGCTTCTGTTCTTTCTCGTGTTTGCACATCTGCTGTCCGTACACTCGAGAGTGCTCAGGCCCGCGCCCTCAGAATTTGCCTAGGAGTACCTCGATGTACTATCGCGTTCAGTATGAGCTACATCACGCGAGCGCGTGGCCGAGCGCTCTGCATGGTTGTACAGCGGCGCCGATCATGGTGTATTTTCGAGTTATCGGGAGAGAGTTTGGCTGTCCCTGCGAGCGCGCATCGCCTCCGCTTGCTTTCACCCTCGCCCTCCTTTAGCCCTGCGGTGATATCAGCTTAGAAAATGATAACTTCGAGGGTGAAAGCAAGCAAGTGGGGGCGATGCGCGCTCGCACGAGCAGCCAAACTCTCTCCCGATAACTGTAAAATATTCCATGATCGGCGCCGCTGTAAAACCTTGCAGAGCGCTCGGCCACGCGCTCGCGTGATGTAGCTCATACTGAGCGCGATAGCACTTCTACATGGGGTACTATTACAGAAGCACGCGCTTGTCCAGCTCGCG
Organism: Rhipicephalus sanguineus; assembly: GCF_013339695.2. Lineage (NCBI taxonomy): Eukaryota > Metazoa > Arthropoda > Arachnida > Ixodida > Ixodidae > Rhipicephalus > Rhipicephalus sanguineus. The sequence continues at coordinate 99,095 of NW_023615080.1, read as the reverse complement.
TTTATCTTCAACACGAGCCACTGCGAGTACATCTGAGGTTATTTACAAGGCACCGAGACCATCCACTGAGAGACATTATTAACACACGACCCAATGCTGCATACTCGGAAGCTGTGATGTCGCAGCAAGATCTGCTGCCCTCGAATTATGCACCACAAGCGACTCCCGGAGCACCTCTCTGGACGATGCCTAAACCGATCGTGCGACTCTCGATTCCGGGGATAACAAAGAAGTCGAAAATACCAACCGCTGGACTTAAGCATTTTGCTTTATCGTACATTGCCTATATGTACAGATATACGGTGCACATTTTTGCTGATGGGTCTGTCACGCAGACCTCCTCAGCAGCAGCTTTCACGGTTCCTCACATGGGCATCACGAAACGCTTCAAGATAGCGCATCGGACATCATCTATTGCTGCTGAGCTGACCGGCGTCCGACAAGCTGCCCGCTACATTGTACAACAGAGTCCCGCGAAATGACAATTATTTTGTGACTCCAAGCCGGCACTTCAACTTATCAGCAATTACATGAAGCAATGAACCGCATACAGTCCTCTGGTGTGTGACATAATGAATATGTTAACTGAGGCGTCTCAATCCGGGCATACCGTTGCATTGCAATGGATTCCCAGTCACTGTGGCATAGCTGGGAACGAGCAAGCTGACGCAGAAGCAAAAATGGCGCACACTAACGGCGAAGTCATATCAATTCAATTTTCCCGATACGACATCAATGGCTTGCTGTCTGAATCTATGAAAACATCTATGACACGCTTATGGAATGACCCTAATTATCGCCAAGAACGTCTTTACAGACTTGACTGGTCGTGCTTTTCGGCTTCCATTCCGGTTAAGAAGAGACCAGGAAACATTACTACATAGATTGCGGCTGGGTGTTGCGTATACACGAAGATACCTTTTTCGGAGGAGAAGCTTTTGGGTGCTTGGGAGCATGCAGACCAGGCCCAACGAAGTTTAATGTGCTTATTGAGATTTCTAAGTGATACAGGTTTAGATACTCGTCTTAGCATGTGCGGCATAAAGACTTTTGCGCGTGCCCTGTCCCCGTGCAAAACAGTCTGTACAGTGACTCATTGTGCCATACCATCGTCGCCTATCATCACACCTCCCTCTTTCTCTTTCTTTCCCCTTTACCCTTACCCCCGTGAGGAGTAGCAGGCTAGAAACCCGCTTTCCAGGCCGACCTCTCCTCCTTCTTCTCATTAAAAGCATCTTCTCTCAAGCTCTCTATGCCATGGCAAAAAAATTTCGCGGGGGGCACGGGCCCGGTGTGCCCCCCCCCCCCCCCTGGCTACGCCACTGCAAAGGAGGTGTGTTATTGTCTCGGGACCGCCGCAACTTCGCCAGGCCGGTGATGGGAAGCGGTCAATGGCGTGCAGCTAGCTGCTTGTGATTCATACCATGTGCCACCGTAATGTCCGTGTTGATGGCGGTTAAAAAGGTTTCTCAGATGGGGCCTCGAGGTGGAGATTCTTAATGAAAGAAGAAAATGATGCATTATTCAGAGCAAAAAGTCGAGAAGTCAGCAGCCTTAACGGCTCGGGTGAGGGGGAGATAGTGGTTGGCGGCTTTGGCAAGGGTGTTCACCTTCTCGTTCGCCAGAATGTACGAAAACTAGCTAGCCTAGCCAAGAACTTTTGTGCATAATCGCAGCGCGTATTAGCGCGGCACAAGTAAGAACCACGACACACACATATATGTGTCGCGTTTCTTGCTTATATGTACCGCGATAATACACGCTACAGTTATGGATGACCAACTCGCACGAGCAGCAACCCTACTGAACTCTTGTGCGTTTCATTTCTTCTACATCGGGCCCTTCCCACCTGTCATCAGCGCCTTGTCCTGTGTGTTCTTCCGCTGTCTTGTCGTTCCAGCTGTTTCACCAGAATCTGTCTCGCAGCAGTGTCTGGTCTGTACAAACGGCATGTCGTTTCAAATCAAAAAGCGTTGTCTCAAATACACAATTGGACCGCTTATTCTTTGCATTTGGAGTGTAGCTCTTCCCGCGTAAAAAACCTCAAGTTATTAATTTAAAAGTTAATTAACGAGTTCTTGCTATTTACTCATTTCAATGTAACTTTCGGAATGGCGAAGTATTTAGGTACCACACTGCCATAGCATTTTTGTAAAATTTATTTACTTATTTATCTATTCGTATTACCCTACAGGCCCCAGAGGAGCATTCAGTAGGGGGGGGGGGGGGTACAGAAAAATGACAATAAATAAAACATAAAAGGGACTACATCGAAGTAGAAACAAAGAAATTCGTACATTGAAGGGAAAAACAAAAACTATAAGTAAATGTAGTAAAAGGCAAAAAAAAGAAAAAAACATCGTGATACAAAGTCAAGAGCACATACGAGGGTGGTCTGAAAAGTTCTCGGCCTGATGTAGAAAAAGGCGTTTTGGACCTTCAAAATTATTTTTGTTTTTCAACATAGTCTCCTCTCAACTCTACACACTTGTTCCATCGATATTCCAGAGCCAGGATTCCGTCCTTAAAATTACTCTGTGGAAGTCCTGAAAAGTACTCATTCACAGCAGCAATCGCTTCTTCATTTGATGAAAAACGTTGCCCACCAAGAAAGATTTTGAGTTTTGAGAACAGGTGGCAGTCCGACGGGGCCAAGTCAGGAGAATAGGGTGGGTGCTTCAACAATTCGTACTTCAAATCGTGAAATTTAGCCATTGCAAGATGTCCTTTGTGCACCGGTGCATTGTCCTGATGAAAGATGATTTTCTTCTTCTGCAAACCTGGTCTTTCCTCACAAATTTTCTGATTCAATTGAGTCATAAGGTCAGAATAATACTCCCCAGTTATGGTTTTAGCCTTTTCAAGATAATCCACAAGCAGTATGCCTTTAGCGTCCCCAAAAACAGAGGCCATCACCTTTCCTGCGGAGGGAACTGACTTGGCTTTCTTTGGTGCAGAGGACCCTGCTTCAGTCCACTGCTTTGATTGTTGTTTCGATTCCGGTGTGTAATGGTGAATCCAAGTTTCATCCATTGTTATAAATCTGCGCAAAAAGTCCGCTGGATTTTTGTTATACAGCTCCAAAGCACGCTGTGACATCGTCATGCGGTTGCGTTTTTGCTCAGGAGTAAGGATGCGCGGCACCCATCTTGCACAGAGCTTGTTCATATGTAGTTCGTTATGCAAAATGTGGCATACACGTTCCACTGAGATGCCAACAGCCTCGGCAATTTCACGCAACTTCCCTCGCCTGTCTTCCAAAACCATATCGTGCACACGGCCAATCAATTCAGGAGTTGCTGCACTTTTTGGGCGCCCTTCGCGCGGGTCATCTTCAATGCTCTCTCTCCCCCGCTTGAACTCAGCAGCCCATTTCTTGACTGTGGACTATGAAGGTGAACCTTGCTTGTAAACTTTAACAAACCTTTGGTGAATTTCATTCGGAGATAAACCTTCTTTTATAAAGAACTTTATCACCGCACGGTACTCAAGCTTCTTCATGCCTTCCGGTGCTTCACACGACACCCACCGTGATCGACTGTCAAAGCCAAACTGCTAATCGGCACTAGATGGCGTTTCGTCTGAGACTTGCAGAGACTTGTATGAACGTGCACATGAGTGCTACAAGTTCTCGCTCGCGTGATTCTTATTGAGGCCGAGAACTTTTCAGACCACCCTCGTATAAACTTGAAATTGCTCACGAAATTTGGCAGGAGTCAAAAAAAAAAAAAAAATCTGCAGGTAACGTAGAGCGGTAACGCTTGCATTATTTTTATCGTAACGAGTGACGTATTTAGTTACCTTTATTTTCAGCAACGGCTTCAGCACTTCTTACAACTGTAAATCACTTTTTGTGAAGTGACTGTAAAATGAACTCTTCTATAAAGCGCGAACGTTTCTTGCGTGTGAACATTGTTCTTGACGCGTGAACATTGCTTTTGTGAATGGACATTTTTCGTACGTGAATTTTGCATCACTTAATGTTGCTGATAACTTAGTAGGCCGGAGCCATATATCTGTAGGCACCAACCTCTCCTTTAACACATTTAATAAAAACTCACGGGGTCCCTTGTGCTGCATTCGCCGAACACGACTTGAAGGTGAAACCCACCTTCTTTCTCTTCTCAGTCGATGTATTGATCCTGCCCAGCCATCCTCCGAAAGCTTTATGCACCTAGCGTGGTTTTGCACTGCCTCCAGGATCGGAGGCACTTACCTGGTTTTGCACTGCCTCCGTGATCGGCCCACCTTTGACGATGTCATGCGATGACGGCATCACGTGACGCCACGCCAGAATTTGTGATGTCATGATGAAGTCACAATTTCCTGAGATCTGTGACGTCATGATAACGTCATGTGGTGACGTAATCACGTGATTATGATTTTTTGCATCACTCGTGCTGTGCGCGACGCCGACGGCCAATTTTCGCGTTTGATGAGGCTTTCGCATTAATAATAAGCAAGAAAGCTGACCCTGCGAGCCTCTCGTTAAAATACGGACACATGCGCCATATCGGCCTCCCAGCCATACAGCTAGGTCTTATAGCAGTGTAGCGCGCCCACTGCAGTGAAGACATTGGTGCTTTATGAGAACGACGGGCCTGTGCGAACGCCTCTGACATGTGCAGTCCCGCAGGCAATTCTGTGAACTCACTGCTTTTTTTCCTTCCCTCCTCTCTCTTTCTCAGTGGTGTAAATCCAGAAAAATCACAAGGAGGGACACACTTGCAATGGCGGCCATTTTGTTTTATTAGCTTTTCATTAACTTCAGCTCCGTTCGCCGGCGTGTATACCTATTAGAAATAGCCTCCCACGATTTGATCATGGAAACTTTCTTTTAAAGCATGCTTATGTTTACCGGTGATTTTTTAAACACAACACACTCATAGTCCAGCATTTGGATTGATACTTTGTCGTCAGTAGCTTCTACCAAACCGTCGATATAAATAAATAATGGTAGATGATCGGGGATCCTTTATTTACCATGTATTTTAAAGCCAGGCATAGTAAACATTTGCAGCACGTCAGAAATAACCCATAACATTTCAGAAAGCTTGTTTTCTACAGTGCGTTTTGAAACGGAAAGCAGCTTTCACTTTTGTATGCCGTTTCTGCTCTGTGGAAGGGCTTCAGATTTCATTGTTGGTTTTCAGGAGAGTGCTCTACATTAAACTATCGAGCAATTCAAATGTCATGTTCGAAAGCTAAATCTCAAGGGGGGGGGGGGACCCTTCCTGAGGGTGTCCCCCCCACCCAGGAGCGTCGGCAGGATTTTGTCTTGGGGGGTGCAAAGCGGCGTTGCATGGCGGCTGGGGCAGGGCGAGAATACTGGTGTAGCTTGGGTGGGCTTGGGAGGGGGGGGGGGGGGCAAGTGCCCTTTTTGCACCCCCCTGCCGACGCCCGTGCCTCCACCCAGAAAGCACACAAGGGGATAGGACCCCCTGACCCTCCGATTATCTACACCACAGCTCTCTCTCACCTTTCGATTCCCCTTTCCCAAAGCCCTAGTGTAGGTTTGACAACCGGAAGCTTTCCTGGTTAAACTCCCTGCCTGTCTCTTTCCTTTCTTCCTTACTACTGCGAGTTCGTATATGCATTATCTGGGGCTGCGCGGGCCCCATGCCGGCAAGTTTACATTTCGCGCATTTCACGTCTCCGATCGTTTGTTTTAGCGAAGTAGTAAATATTTATTTATTTATTTATTTGGATACCCTAAGGGCCCGGTGGGCATTACATAGGAGGGGATTAATTGGAAGTGAAAGATAGTCACAATTCAGGCATACAGTAATTGAAACGGTAATACTTTCAACACAATACGAAAATGAAAAGATGATAATTCAGTCATACAAAAAAAGAAGTAATATAAATACAATGCTAACCACATGATTAACAAATATCAGGCATACAGGAAAAAAAAATATTATTAATACAATGCAAACCACATGACTTACAAATATCAATGGTGTCGGGGTGATTATTTTCCATGTTTGTACAATTTCTGAGATGATCACAATGAATGAACCCATGCGGTATACGTACAAAAAATGATTTATAAAAAAGTGGTATCGCGCTCGAGAAACGAGTGGAGCGCTAACTGGAAGGACTGGTGATCGTTGATGGTGGCAATGCTAGATGGAAGTGAATTCCATTGATCTATTGAGAGTGCGAGAGGTGAATTGCGGTATTTATCGGTGTGAGAAAAAATTGGTTTGACTTTATAGGCGTGGTCTAATCTAGAAGAGATGTGGTGCGCGGGATAAATGTGAGATCGCGAAAAGGGCGTGCCGCTATGGTAGAGGGTGTGAAAGAAGGATAACCGGGCAAGTGTTCGGCGCAAGGCAAGTGAATGCATATCAAGGGTGCTTTTTAGTTTTGTGACACTTTGAAATCGAGAATAAGATGATAAGATGAACCGGGCTGCTTTGTTTTGGACCGCTTCGAGCTGATCTGTCCAGGTGATGTGATGGGGATGCCAAATAATAGATGCGTATTCTAACGAGGGACGAATGAGTGAGTTGTAAGCTAATAATCTGGTGTCATGGTTTGCGAGATAAAGGCGTCGCTTCAAGAGACCGAGCTTTTTTAAGGCTTTAGAGGTTATGTATTCTATGTGGTCATTCCAGGTCAAGGTCGAGTTGAATATAACACCTAAGTATTTATATGTCAAAATTGAGTCAATTATGATGTTGTCAATTGTGTATGAATTGGTCTGAGAATTCGTTTTCATGCTAAACTTAAGGTGTTTTGTTTTATCTATGTTGATTTGCATCTGCCATAAGGAACACCAATCTGTTAGTTTACTGAGGGCAGACTGTAAGTGAACAATGTCGGTAGAAGTCCTTATTTCCTTGTATATTATGCAGTCGTCTGCAAACAGTCTTATTGAGGCATTTATGCCGGTTGATATGTCATTAATGTAGATGTAGATGTATATTAAAGCATAGGCGTGCGCACGAGAAAGGTAGCGCACCCCCCTCCCCCTCAATCGTTTGAGGGCGGCGCCAAGTATAGGTCGGCAAAAAATGTGGAGCTCACTCAGACTCACTCAAGAAATATATTTTGCGCTTAGGGCTCACTCGAAATCAGACTCACCAAAATTTTCCTCAATTGGACTCCGACTCATTAAGATATTACTTAGCCGGGCTCACGGCTCGATCTGAGTCTGAGTGAGTCGGCTCATGAGTCTGTTAGCGTATAATTAGCGTCTTCAACCATGGTGTCAATGCTCTTTAACATCGATATCTCACATAATCGGTGCTCTACGCTGCGCCTTTTGACTTCGCGTATTCAAATACGAGTTATCAGTGTTTGCATTCCAGTAAGGACATTTTGATTGAAAGACACCACTCACACGAGATATTTTTGCTTGCAGGAAGAGGAGGGGGGGGGGCAAGGCACCACTTACAACCCTCCTCCGTAACTCTCGCCGCTGATGAATAAATACTGAGATGGCGTACGAACGCTAGTGCGTTAAGTATATATATATGGTTTACTAGACGTGATCGAGTATAAACGTGAGCCGACATAAGGCTGAAGTTGAGCAGAGAGGCAAGTCGGCCCCATACCTTTACTCAGTCGGACCTGTCCTAGCTATTGTTTAAAGTACAAGGTTAAGATCCTGCAGGCTTTTCACGGTAATGGCGGCCGAGGATCACTGACGTATTCCAGGAGCTGTTTTACCATTTCTTACCCCTGGAAAGCAGGGGACCAAAGGCAGGGCGTTGGGGCAAGCACGTCATCGCTTCATTTTCGTTATTGCATCTACTGCGAAGCTGGTTTTCTTTCGAGCTCGACCAACGAGGGCGGGGTGTGCTGCGGAAAGACTTCGCCCCCATAATGGGGAACCCTGCACACGCCTTTGTATTAAAGCGAATAAGTAATGGTGTTCGCTGCTCATGCTGCGTGTGGAAGTTAACGCAAGCAATTAATTGAATATGTAATCGATCAACAGCTTTCGACTAATGTGAAAATTTGAATTGGTGCTGCCCAGTACATAGTAACACATCAAACCTGCTATCCTTTTTTAGTTATTCGAATGCGCGACACATTTTAATGAAGCCCGTGAGTGCACGAAAAAGAAAGCGCTTTTCTTTTTTTCCATTTTCAGATAAAGCGTTAGCAATAGCAAGCGAGTATTCCCTGCTGAAATGTTCATTTTCATTCGTTGTTCCGAATTCATTCGTTTGGCAAAGAAAAATTCACCCTGACTTCAGAAACCGTAACGCTGTAAGACAACCGTAAGACAATCAGTGGTGTGCTGTATTATCCTCAGTACTTTTTTTTCTCGTGGTATTGATGTTCGGTGATCGATAGAAAGGTGAGCGTTTTGGAAGGGATCCACCATATAATAAAGTAAGGCACAGGGACACCAGAGAAGAGAAAAAGACAACACAAGCAGCGCATTGGTAGAGTTTATGTTTGTTTATCGAGTGTCACACGTCTCACTTTCTTTTACGATGCATCTTGAGTGGTCAACCCGTTCAGTGGGTTCAAGTTGCTCTGCGCGCGATGATCGGGAGTAGTGGGTGCAAGGTGGTGTCCTCCGGTGCAAGGCGTACTTTCTGCAGCCTACGGCTGAGATTGGAGGGGGCTTTCTTACCGGGACCCAGGATCCGGACCCTCGGTGAAGGGCGGGCGGCCCATTTCTGCACCGCCGGACGGGGCCTGCTCCCCGCGCCGCCAGGAATGCAGGTCCCCCCGCACGGCATTCCTCGTCGGCGTCCCGACACCTGTTCGCGGACCGGATCGTGATGCCCCCTCCCCGAGCCGCCTCGGCGGCGTCTGCGGTCGCGGGCCTCCCGCCCGCTGGCGGCGATAAATTACTCCGTCGAAGAACAGAGCAGGGGAGGATACCGATAGGAACGTTCTTTCCGCTGCTACCTCGGCCTGTCCTGCCCGAGAGACGAACGAGCCGACCGGGGACAAATTTGGCCCGCTTTTTTAGTCTCGTTTGTTCGCCGAGCTCGTAAACACCGACACGGGGAGCCATCGCGAGTTGGCTGGCGCTATCGCTTCACGCGCAGACAGAGAACCGTTATGCCGCGAAAACGACGAAAGGCTTCCAATGCCGACTAAATATCCGCATGTGCACACGCATCGTGCACTCACGCACATGCGCGGCACACACACACATATATATATATATATATATATATATATATATATATATATATATATATATATATATATATATATATATATATATATATATATATATATATATATATATATATAATGTGCTTCAGGCCACCTGCTACATGATGCACTTTGCTTTCTTCCTTCGTCCGCCTCTTTCCGTGTCGAAGAGGTATTCGCAGTATGCTCGGCCATAAACATGTTGTTCTTCCTCGTGTGAACGGCGGAAGGCCGGCATCTCGTTCGCGAACATTCTGGTGGGGTGGCAGTACTCGTTTCTTTCATCCCTGTCAGGGCGGAGAGGGCAGCAGTGCGCCGGCGCCAGCCATGGGGAGGGCGGGGGGTTCAGTGCGTGTGTGCGCGCGCTCTGGGCGCCGGGAAAAGGAGCCGGGGCAGTCTTCCTGGAAGCCGGGAGGAGGTCGTGCACCTGTGGCCGCCGCCGCCGCCGCCACGGAGTCACCTGTCTGCCTCGGGGCCGGCCACAGGTGCGCCCCTCCCGATCCCCCCCACCGCTCGGGAGGTGGCTTTTCACTGGCGGCCTGACGTCAAAAGAGCGGCGCCTGCGAGCGGCGGCGGCAGCCAGGCAACTTGTTCCACCTTTGGAAGGCATGCAGGCAGCCACGGATACTACACAGTCAACAACCCGCCTTCCTGCGGCAAAGAGTCCTCACAGCTATCGAATGCCACGTGTATCATATATATCGTGCGCCGTGCTCGTGCAGCGCTTCATTTCGTGGCAGTAACTTACCATTACTATACTTCATATCTTTTAAGCGGCCCTCCTCTTCAATATGATGCGTCGGAGGTGACGGCTTTTGAATTACTTCAAAGAGCTCGATGTTTCTACTTCCGCATTGAAAGCGAACAGTTTGTCCGCACTTTGCGAGCCACGAGACCTTCACGTCAGAAATTATCACCCACTTTTGCCGACTGGCATAAGAAAGAAGAAAAAAAAATTAAAGCTTGGAAGCGTTTCTCGTGTACTTTATTGAGCATTTATCTTGTTTCGAAAAGCTGTCAGCGTTAAGCTGCCCTTCAGCAGCGTTCTTAAACTGTAAATAAATAACTAAAAGCAATGTGTGCTATGTTCTTTGCACCACACAACAGTCGCAGTCAAAAAGGCGAGGCGAGCGCCCCTGCTGGTTTCAACACGGACGCCTGGCGAGGAAGAAGAAAAAAAGTCTAAAAAAACAAACAGACAAGAAAATATTCCAAGCGTGACTTAAGGCTATTCGTAAATTCCGCTGACACAAAACACTTTTGAAGACATCTTGCGGGAGGGGATTACTGATGCGAAGCTCTTTCACCTTCAATGTGTCTTGAAAGTTCGATAAAAGGCGTTGAAAGGCCTTTTATGCCTGATGACATCAACAACTTTTACCTGCCGGAAGAATTTCCAAGGAAGGTAGATGCGATGAATGTTTCGGGGCAAGAACTTGCAAGGGGCTGCAGTGTCCCGGGAGTCGCGCCCTTTTTCTCTGCACGTGGATAGATCCTTGGACCGCATTTACAAACGTTTTTACTGCGAGTATGTCCAAAAATATTACCACACGTGCTCCTTAATATATATATATATATATATATATATATATATATATATATATATATATACCAGTCTTGGGCAGTAACTAGTTACTAGTAACGCGTTACCGGTAACTAGTTACCTTTTTCAGTAACTTGGAACTGTAACTAGTTACTTTTAAGTTAGAGGAACTTGTAACTGTAACACTGTTACTTTTTACACAGTAACTGTAACGGGAAATAGCGTTAGTTACTTTCCCATTTCCTCTCCACCTTTCGCCTTTCCACAACGCCGCTCCCCTGGCAGTTTGGAAGGGGAAGTCGCTAAGACTAAGTTCACGTCCATTTTTTTTTTCGACATATATATCCTTTTGGTCACTTGAGCTACTAGCTCTGCTCTTGGTGTACTGGTCAATCATTTGGACGCCAAGTTTAAAGTCTCCTTCGTCCGAGGTTCGGAGCTAATCGTGTTTGAGAGGTGGCTAGAAAGCAGCAGAGCGCAAAACGGTTGAGAGCCAGAAATACCGTGAATACAATCTTTTTACAAATCCTCTCTGGAACTGATTGTAAAAGGTTAACTCCGTCTCGCAGTTTTCTGTTGTCCCCCAACTTCATTCGCGAGCCAGCGTCATCGCATTCTTTAGGTCAAAGCTATGCCCAGTTGTCCAGCAGTGTTCAGCAAGCTCCGTCTTAGAACGCGTAGCATGAGTTGCTTTAGCAATATCCATTTTGTCGAGCGCGTTCGAAGCCGCAAGCACGAAGACAAAGCAAATCCATGTACTATACCATCATTCCCACGGTGGCTGAGCGATCGCAGCACCAGAGTTTCTTCTAGTAAATATTGAAGGAAACTTCAATATTTACTACAGTGACGGTGGTCTGGTGGTTATGGCACTCCACTGCTGACACGAAGGTCGCGGGTTCGATCCCGGCCGCGGCGGCCGCATTTCGATGGAGGCGAAATGGTAGAGGCCCGTGTATTAGATTTAGGTGCACGTTAAAGAACACCAGATGGTCGAAATTTCCGTAGCCTTCCACTACGGCGTCTCTCATAAGCATATCGTGGTTTTGGGATGTAAAACCCCAGATAGTGTTATTATTATTGTGATCCTTTCCAGCCCGTTTCGCCGATGTTAAGTCGCGTCGCAATCCCCGCATCGTGCTTGTAGATTTTCACGAACGCATGTTCCAAGGAGCGCTTTGCGCCCAGCGGACGCAGAGCCCTCCCAACAGAGTCTGATACAACTTGAACATAGGAAATAGACACAATGGACGTTATCCTCCCCTTTCCCCAGGGCCGTACCCAGGAATTTTTTTCGGGGGGGGGGGTTTGCGTGTAGAACGGCTGCCATTTTTTAAGATTTATACTGGATTATTTTTGTGAATAAATCAAGTACATCGCTTACTTGTAATAATTCGATGGTACTTTTCAATTATTTGTACCCAAATAAAGAAATTGGTATGTCAACCTCAAATTCTGGTTAAAGCAAGAAATAAGTTTGGACAATAGCACCACCAAAGCCGGGGACACCGCGACCAACGGCTCCTGATGAAGTAACACAATGTAACCACGGTACAAAAACGGTATGTATGTGTTACAAGCTGCCACTCTAGCGTCGCCAGCGCGAAGTCGGCGACGGGAATGGCAGCAGGTTAGGTCGTTCCGTACGTAAGCAGAGACAGTGAAGAGATCAGAGACGTGTGTGGGGAAAAACAAAAACTCTAGTGATATTGCAGCACGAGGAATCTAGTACAACACTTAATACCAACTAACAAAATACATATAAAATCAATAAATCAGCTTACAAGAGAGAAGTATTACAAACTACACAAAACTAACCAACAATAAAACTACAGATGAGAAAGTCCGAAGGTATAAGCAGGTGAAGGGATACCTGTGATGACCGGCAGCTTCGAGTCCACGACGATCGGATGCAAGAAGTCAGAGAGAGTTCTGGCACAACTGCGATGTCGGCGGTGTTGCAGCGCTGGTGTTTCCGGTAGGCTAGTGCTTGAAGCCGATCTCGGGCAGGTTGAACTTACTCGAGATTCAAGTACCGATGCCTACGTTACAGACGTTAATTTCGCGTCACAACTAGACGAATGGCTAAGTTTAGGTGGCCAGCCGATACGGAGCCACAACCACTTAAGGGATACTTCTTGATCTCCTTCTACACCATGTTGGTCAGCAACTAGACTGCTTAGCAAGGCGAAATCCTGCGCTTAAATCGACCTCCGTGTCCCCTCATTCTCGTCCTGGGGGAAAAGAGACCTCTACATGGGTCCAATCATGCACGTTTCATTGTTAGAAACCCTAAAAATATATTGACCGCGTCCCTTTTTAATTAGGAGAGGGTCCTCAACTGAGCGAGAGTGACAACCTGTTGGGGTTCTCTCATACGGCTTGTCCACAAGCAGTTTTGCCCGTGGGAATGGTCAGTTTCCTTGGTTTCAGCCGGTGCGTCTTGCAGTCTACAGCTGGTTCGGGGTGCATCGCGGCCTTTGACGACCCTGCCGACGCCGCCGTAGGTACAAAGGATCAAACATCGGCGACTAACGTTTGAAGAAGAACACCCCATTCAGTACTTCCCTGCACTAAAGACCAGTCTTTTCATGAGCGAACGGTTCCACCGGTCAGCGGGGGAGTGCGGCGCCCGTTAATTTGCCGTTACGCCGGGTCGCAAAAATGGCAGTCCGTGACAGTATGTATGCAAGCAAACAAACAAGTCGCCCGACATTCCGATCTTCTTGTTACCGTTCGCACATTCTGCTTGCTGGATAGTTTCCTCGTAATTGCGAAAGAATAGAAGGGTTGAAGCTTGGGCTACCTGGGTTTAGCTTTTAATCGACTCTTGAAACATAGAGGGAAGTTTAAACGAGGAAGTTTTTCCTTCTCGGCAACTTGCAAAATTCTGTGAGGACTTGTTCTGGGGTCACTTGAAGTTCTCGATGGATGCTGAGCAGTGATAGTCCGGTCAATCTGTCGTTGTTCATATGATTTCGAAGGTAGCTCTTCAGCCTTCTCAGTGTGGAAAAAGTCCGTTCCGGGGTCGACGTCGACACGGGTAAAGTCGCCAGGATAGAAAGTAGGCTGTGGATGTTCGGAAAAAAGTCGCGGTTGCACATCTCTAAGGCCTGTAAAGCACAAGCTGGGCGATTCTTTTCTTCGATCTGGCAGCATTTGTTCACCCACAGTGTGAACTCTGCTTCGATGACATTAGCGGAAGGAATGTCGCCAAGGTAAAACTGCACTGCATCATCAATATCAGAAAGGCTAGCCGATGCGCAGAATTTCGGCAGCAGCATGTTAAGGCCAACCACGACCTTCTTATGGGCATCGACCGGTCTCTTAATTGATTTTCGAAGTCAGCCAGCAAAGGCAAATACACATTCCTCCGGTAGTACTCTTCGGGAGTAGCAGAAGGTACGTTGCTTCTTTGCATCTGCCTTCCAGTGATGCGTGGTAGGGCCATCTCAACATTTGTGATCTTCAGCAAAGAGAGCGACTTCAGAAAAATCTTATTAAATTCCGTTTCCGCACTAGCCCTTTTTGTGGAAAGAACGTCTATAACATTCTTTACGTGATCGCACGCTTGAGCCAAGTCACAGTCAATTTTTTGAAGAAACTTGCAAAGTGGCAGTGTCAAAGAGAAGAGGTCGCTACAGATCTGAAGCGAAACGACAAACTCGGGCTTCGTAATGGCATTGAGCAGTTGAGAAGCTTTTGATGAAGTATCAGATGACGCGGCCTCTTCTTCCAAATATTCGAGGAATTGTACAATAGGCACGTACAGTTCAAGGAAACGCTGAAGTGCATCGTGACTCTCTACCCACCTTGTTTGGCAAAAGGAGAGAACTTATTTTCTTTTTTCTTGTGTTAAATCTTCTACTTTGTCTCGCAGTTGGTTCGTCCTCTGTGGCGAAGCTCTCACAAACGTACAGGTTGAGGATACAGTTCCCAAACAGTTTGCGGATGCTGGGGAGTTTGCATGCGTGAAGCAGAGCAAGGTTCAACGAGTGGGCGCTACAATGCACGTACAACGCTTTGGGCGCTGTTTGACGAATGAAGGCTTGAACACCGTTAAGGTGGCCGCTCATTGATGCCGCGCCGTCGTATCCTTGCCCGCAAAGTAGGTTCAGGTCAAAGCCATGACCTCTAAGGCTGTTCAGGATTGTGCTCGCCAGCGCCTTGCCAGTGAGATCGTACACGGGAACGAAATCTACAAAATCTTCTTTAAGTATGGGCACTCCCGACGTGTCGTGTCCAACGTACCTTACACATAGGGAAATGTGGGCGGTGCGAGATATATCAGTGGCCTCGTCAGCTAGAACTGAAAAACACGAACCTGAGTTGACGTTTTCAACTATCTTTCTTTGTATGATTTTACCACAGAGGGTGATCAACTCATTTTGAATTTTGGGCTCGTGTACAGCGCATTCGCCGGAGATGTTTCCATGTGAGCTCTCAAGGCGGCATCTCCACATTTTGCTCTCATCCTAAGCAGTGCGCGGAAATTTCCATCATTTTTCAATGGCAGCACTTCAGACATATTTATCGGACCAGAGTTGTCTGTGCCGCGAAGCGGTACTTCTTGCCTGCCACAGAAAAGGATTGTTTCTATTATTGGCAGCAAGTTCTTGCGGTTTTCTTCCGCCTGCTTTTTAAGACCGTGGTCAAGTTGTGTTAAGATGTCATGCTGTGAGCGGGACCGGACTGCTAAAAAGTTCTCCGATAGCGTTGTTGACATGGCGTGATAACTGCTGGATGCGTGGCTCTTAAAGGCGTCCATGGCTTTCTTGTAATTGGTGAACTCCTTAGTTACAAAACATCCCAAGCGCTGGTGCTCCCCTTTTCCTGCACACTCGCTTGCGAAGACTACGCAATACTTGCATAATGCTCCTTGAAGCTTCTCTGAATAAACAAGCCATGGGTAACGATCTACCCAGTGAGGTTGGAACTTCAGATTCCTTTTCCCTGTGGCTGGATAATCATAGTTAGCCGGAGGGGTCCACGGATTGAGCAGCAGCTTCTCCGTCGTCTCTGGATCATTTACATTATTGCTTTTCGAGGCAAACAGTCCCAAGTCCAAAATATTCGCACTCGTCGCACAGAGGGGAGGCGAACCAGAATGTGTAGGTGCCATGCCACTCACCTTCCTTGGGCATTGCCCAGTGGTAAAGGCGTCACTTTGCCCAGCGTTGACTGTAGAACAAAGGTCACTTGGAGTTGCACTGCGGCCACCATCATTTTCCGGCGGCGCATGGGTGTCCTGCTTGTGTTCGTTCTCAAGGTGATTCACATAAACCGGTGCATTCTCCTGAGTCGCTACAGAAGTTCCGACGCGCTTGGCTTTCCACCAGTGCTGAGGAGGGCGAAGTTTTATCCTTCGAAGGAGGCGGTTCTTCTCCGTCCGCTTCATCGGTTCGAACTTTCTTGAAGTAAGACGCAAGACTCCTTTGCTTCGTTGTTGCAGAGTGTCTTGCAATCCTGTGCACGCACACAGAAGTGGCCAGTGGCTCAAAAGACGTTTGCGACTGCTTCGACTGCCTGGCGGTGAACGGCGGGCGATGTTTTCTCCTCTCTTATCCACTTTACAGTGGCTAGAATGTAGAAGTGTGATGAACGCGCCGGCTCCCGCGTGGCGCATGTGTTTTCTGAACGCCGCTACAGCTGGTGTGCATGCAGGACCATTATTGTACTCCCGCTGCAGCAAACTGGATTAACGCTACTTAAAGACCTTTTCACAGAAGACTCCATGGGCACTCCATACTCCCCTTAATATACGTGAACCCCCCAAGAATGCACTGCCGAGACATTTGCACTCCCGTGGTACAGTCCAGAAAGCAGGTGTTGCTCCGTTCCTGTGAAAAAGTCACCTTTTCACAGACGGCTCCCTGGGCGCCTGCATAATTCTCTCTGGGCTGCGCTAATTAAAATAGCCGTGACCCCCCAAAAAATGCACTTTGTAGGCTGTGACGTCAGCCTCTGTACTCCCGCGCGCAGCCCAGCTTGGCGGCGTTTTTTTCTCTCCTGTGAAAGTTGACCGCTGGTGCCGGATTGTGTGCCGGCTGTATCCTCGCTTTGTGTGCTTGTAGGGAGGGCGCATATACTTGTGTGTACAGAAGAGGTAGATTTCCTTGCGTGTGGTTAAGGTTGTTCGAAGTTGCTCGGATATGCCAGTCTTTCAGTAGATGTCATCTTCGATGATTCGTTTCGGTGGCGAAGACTACAGTTTGAGAAAAGTTTACCCTGCAGCCTGCGTCCTCGGAATGCGCCGCTGAGTTTTTCCGCTTAGGGGTTTCGTTCCCTGGCAAATTTGCGCACGTGTGTTGGTGTTGCCGTTGCTGTCGAACTGTTTACTTTCACAGAAGGAGACGCGCTTTCGTTCGTAGAAACCCAAAGCCGACACGTGCGGTCCGCACAGACGGATAACTTCTCCAGCGGCAATGCACAAGGAAAGCATCTGGAATCAATAAAGGAGCTGCTACGGGGTGAAGACGAAAAAGAAAAGACTCGAAGGAACGCGAGGGCGAAGTGCAAAGCTGTACAATAGGGCAGGTGCGCGTGCGGGGGAGGGAGCGCTGAGGTGTTCTGGTAGGTTTGAAGAAAGGAAGAAGAGGGAAGCAATGCCAGGAAAGTTGCAGTGTAACTTTGGCAGCTGGGTGCGCTGTGAAGGCGTGTAAATATTTTAGTATCACCCGAAAAGTTAAAGCATCAAAAAATTTCGGGGGGGGTCCAGAACCCCCTCAACCCCCCCGCCTAGTTACGGGCCTGCCTTTCCCCTTCGCATGCGCTTCTGGGTATCGCTAATAAGCGTCCTAGGATAATGCTGTCGTTCCAGTGCATCAACTACGCTTTCCACGCCAAGGAGGTTTATTATTATTATTTGCAAATAAAGTCATTTTCACCAACGGTGCACGAACAGGTAAACTGATGCAACAAAGTGAGGCGTACACAGAGAAGGCTGGTGTTGGGCCATCTTTAGGTTTCCTTCATCTAGGGTTTTACCACGTGCAATTTTGACTACCCGCGTATGGCTTCGCATTTGTTTCATTAAATAAATCCTATCATTTGGTTTGTTATCGGTTACATATTTTGTACAGTAACGGTAGAGTAACGACGTTACTTTTTCAGAGTAACTGTAACTGTAACAAGCTACTTTTGTAGACTCTGTAACTGTAACAGATTTACTTTTTTGGCTTAGGTAACTGTAACTGTAACACTGTTACTTTTCACTGGTAACGTGCCCATGACTGATATATAATAATATATATATATATATTATATATATTATATTATATATATATATATATTATATATATATATATATATTATATATATATATATATATATATATATATATTATATCCACTGCCTTTCGCAAACCGCGCCCGAATGGGAAGATTCAGACTATTTCAGAATCTTCTCATAGGCTTGAGCGCGCAAACGCGAACACGAGTTTATTCTGGGACTCACGCGGCTGCCAGCGATAAGACTCGAATGTTCGATGACACATGTATAAATGCCGGCGCGCCTAACAGCAGATCAGATTTATCGACTGTCGACGCTCTGTTCGCCACTGTCAGTTTACAGCTTGAATTGCTTGTACTTAACTCCTTTAATTTTCCGGGCACAGGTTCACCGAAATAAAGAGTTTCGCCTCGAACACACCGACTGCTGCCTTCGTCAACGTCACGACCACGTGACAATATTATTAAAGAATGTGGCCGGCCTGCAAGCAACAGTTGATGAGACAGAATGCGACCTAACGATGTCGCAGTTATGTCTCCGGTGCGACTTGTGATCATGATATATACCGTGTTGCATATGCTGACATGTTATCAATAATGTATCTGAAATATCTGTTTCTACTTTCAGATGTCATAACTGTTCTTTTATCGTGAGCTACAGTTTTCTTACGCTTCGTTCGATCATGTAATCGCTGCTGCAGTCTTGCAGCCAACGTGATTATGAAAAAGAAAAGCAAGGAGGAAAACGTACGCGCACTTTCAACGTTGCCGTCGCACTCGTTTATCACACATAGATATGCGCAATCTCCCGCTTCTGGAATCCTATTCGTCACCTAGAATTGCGGCACACAGGCAGCACGCAGTGTCGTGAAGTATTTTGCGTTCACGTTAGCAGTGACTCCACACACATGGGTTCAGATGTTTTAGTTTACTTCACACTGAGCTTTTGTGTACGTTTTCTTTGTCGTCTGGAGCATTCTCGTTAGGTGATGAAATTGAATTAAGCTGTCCCTTTGTTCTTTTTCTTAATGCGAGTCATTTTTTAGCGAACCTTTGGCACTTTGAGCGTTTCTATCTATCTATCTATCTATCTATCTATCTATCTATCTATCTAGCCGACTACGTCTGGGTGCTCTCATGGTCACCTCCTTAACTTGGTGTAGACCAAAATTGTCATGGGAGGGTAAGATGATTTGACGAATATGACAGTCGGGTCATGATATAAATAACGTGAAAATCTTGTCGCGTACGTCGTCAAACGCTTCCCTCCAGACACGCGTGGCACATACCGGTGTACCACGGGCCGCGGTGTGCGGGTATGTGCCACAGGTGATTGGCAGTATCAGGAACGGTGGGAACAGACATTGCTAATTTAAATGCGAGAGCGTCCACCGCGGTGGTATAGCGGTTACGGTGCTCGGCTGCTGACCCGCAGGTCGCGGGTTCGATCCCGGCCGCGGCTGTCGCATTTCGATGGAGGCGAAATTGTAAAGGCCCGTGTACTTAGATTTAGGTGCACGTTAAAGAATACCAGACGGTCGAAATTTCCAGAGCCCTCCACTACGGCGCCTCTCATAATCATATCGTGGTTTTGGGACGTAAAACCCGAGATATTATTAAATACGAGAGCGTTAAGAAAAGCCGACATCGGCAGCGTTGATCCAACGAATGGAAATAATAAACATTAGGATCCAAGTAGGGAATCGAACCCAAGCATTCTGCGTGGCAATCAGGTATTATACCACAGAGCCATGCCAGGTCTACAAACTGGTTTGGAAAAACAACCTATGCAGGCGTAATGTCGGTGCAACGTCGGTTGTGGTGCTGGCTACCTAATTTTACAAGAAAGCAATAAACACTACATATGCGCTCCTACGATACAGGCATAATATCATATTAGCGCTATAATGTTCTGCAAACTTAACAAAACCGCAACAGCAGAGCGACAAAGACAAAGTGAAGAGACCGTGAATGCGGGTGCAGGTGAAGAGAAGAAAGAAGAGAAGATGGCGATGATGTAGCATCAATAAA
Organism: Rhipicephalus sanguineus; assembly: GCF_013339695.2. Taxonomy (NCBI): domain Eukaryota; kingdom Metazoa; phylum Arthropoda; class Arachnida; order Ixodida; family Ixodidae; genus Rhipicephalus; species Rhipicephalus sanguineus. The sequence continues at coordinate 79,157 of NW_023615080.1, read as the reverse complement.
CTACCGAAGGCGCACTGCTTTCGTGGACTTTTAAATTTGGCGCAGCCGAGTAAAGAACAAGATGTGGGTGATGTTAATAATAATATCTGGGGTTTAACGTCCCAAAACTTAAATATGATTATGAGACGCCGTAGTGGAGAACTCCGGAAATTTCGACCACCTGGGGTTCTTTAACGTGCACCTAAATCTAAGTACACGGGCCTCAAACATTTTCGCCTCCATCGAAAATGCAGCCGCCGCAGCCGGGATTCGATCGACGCCATAACCACTAGTCGAGCGCCATAACCACTAGACCACCGTGGCGGGGCTGTGGGTGACGTTCAACGTGGTACAGCGAGACGGCCAGCCTATCGCGACGGGCTACAAGCTCCACGGAGAAGACTTCGTGCCTGCACAAGAGGAGGCAACAACTCCGGCTCTACTTCCAAGGCCGACGCAGCACTGGGCGACATCATCGCTAAAGGTACCACGACTATTAACATGGATCTCGAGGAGCTAAGTCGCCTGACTAAGCAAGATCTCTGTAATACCCTTAGCCTCGACTCAAATGCATTTTCTTCAACTCAGACATTGTCAGATGCGATGTTGCAACTTGTTGAATTGCAAAGTCAACAAGCCCAACGCCAAGAAGCCCTTTTAAAGGGGTCGTGAAAAGAAAATGAACCTGCCTGGTTGTAATTTTCCCTGCTTGAACAAGGATTAGACATGCCGATTCCGAAATATTTCGGCGCTATATTCAGTCCCTAATTAATGACGCCCGTTTGAAATCGCAGTTTTCTTGTGCTCCTAAACGACTATGCGGCCCTACCGGCCGCCACAGACACTAACGTGTGATGTCATGCTAAGGAAAGTTATAAACACAGCGTTAGCTTTCTTTTGCTCTAAAATAGTAGATTTATAGGAACCTAGAAAAGAAACAAATAACACAACTTTCGCGCTCTGAATTGTATACTGTGCAAGTACAGCACTTGATCTGCTTGCTTCCGCTTTCGAGTACATCCGGGCTCCGTCATGTGTGTATTGTTGCCTTCGCTCGCCGCATGGTGCAGCGTTCCAGTTTTTTTCTTTCTGGTTGCGTTAGGTTGTGTTTTACGGCGTGTTTTGGACAGCTTAGTCCTCGCTATGCCAACCATGTGCGTCGTCAGACAGTGCCGTACAACGTATCAAAGTGGAAACAACGTTCGCTTTCACAAGCTGCCGGTATCTGCCGGCGTCACAATCGAAACGGTATGATGCTACGAATCTCGGTCAACTATGGCCCAGCAAACATCGCTGCATCGCCATGTTTTGTGGATGACAGAGACTTTTCATTGGCTGACTTAAAGTGACGTCAGCTGTACAGTTGAGGGGAACGTGTGCAGGGAAATCGTAATCGTGATTTTATAGTTGTTAAATCAACCCGGACGATGAAACGAGTCAAGGTATAGCATTGCATGGACGACCTGGATTCCGAATGCACACGTAGTTGAAGATTTTCGGAAAACGTTTCACGACCCCTTTAAGTACACTCGCAGCATACTTTAAAGTCGGAGCCCAAATAGAGCCAGAAGTATTTGACGGCATCTCTTCTAGTGTTCACACATGGCTTGACCACTACGAATACGCCTGCGAAAAAAATTCTTGGTGCTCGGACTTGGACCGCGTGTTCCATATGTCGAATTATTTAGCTGGAAATCCCAGGAAATGGTTCGATATCTGTATCGTAAAGAACAAAGAACAACCCTGGCATAGGCGTGCGCAGGGTTCCCCATCAGGGGGGGGCAAAGGTTCATCGCAGCGCCCCCCCCTACTAAGTCAATGTATGGCGCAGATTTTACGTCCCCCCCCCCCTTAGGTGACTAGAAGGGTCAATGTACGGGCAGATTTTGCGCCCCCCTCTTAGGGGATTAGGGTGGGCGGCCGCCCTGCTCCCCCTGTGCGCACGCCTATGAACCCTGGTGTGCATGGAAAGACAGCTTTCGTTCTGCTTTTCAAGGCAACGTGCTCGAGTTGTGGGATGACGCGCTTGCATATAGACAGAAAGAAGGAAAGTTTTCTGAATATGTCTTCGAGAAGTGTCGCCTAGACTGCAAACCGTTTCACACCCTTATAGGTGTATTTGCGATAAAACACCTATCGTACACCCTTCTTTTCTGTCAATATTATCCGAAAGGGTGTAATGTCTTCATTGCACACCCTTCGCACACCCTTTTTTCATTTTTGGGTGTACAATGGGTGTATGTTCTGTTAAACACCCATGGGTGTTCTTTGGATTTTACACCTATGGGTCAATTCACGCAGTGAATTGAACGATAGGTGTAAACAGGTATCGCTGTACTGCTTAATGCAATTAACTGTGACACTGAACACCACGGGCAACGCCTCCTGAAACCACGGGTCACCACCCTGTTCGACAGAGCGTCTTGGCAGGATACTGTTTCGCGAGGCACCTGAGTGTGAAGCTACCTGCTCGTGAATCAGTAATGGTTCACCTTGGTCTGCTAAGCTTGCCACTCAATTTTCATTCTTTTAGTTGTGCATCACAAGTGCTGTAATTGCAAAGACGCATGTATTTTGCCTACTTTATTAGGCAAGTGGTAGTGAAAATAAATATAGCATTGTCGTGCCTGAGGTTCTGAATGCAGTGAGTCAACCGATGTTACTTATTTTGAGCTCACATATATATAAGCCTTTACATCCCGATTTATTTTGGAGAAATCGTTTCCAAAATAATTTCATTTATTGCTTGATTGGATTGACACGTTGAATGAATGCCCGAATATATTCGGAATAATATATGTATTTGTTTAGCATTCATAAGCATTTGTTCAGTTTAGAGACAGTTGGCTTCACTGCACTGTGATCATCGCAAACACCTCTCCTAACGCTTAATCTATAGCATACATATACAGTGAAATCTCGTTGACACGATTCTGCATAATACGTTTTTCAGCCTAATACGTTCTCGTTTTTATTTCCTGCCAACATCCCTTGAAAATAATGCATTTTCATGCGTTTAATACCATCACATTTTTGCCAGAACTGGATAATACGACCGCGAAAGTGGATCTTGACCGATATATCGAGAAATTTTGCGTTTATTATTCGCTATGACAGCTCGCACCGCGTTCCAACAACCCACGATCTGCGCGTAGCAGAGCCGCTGAGACCACAGCATCAGTTTAGCGGCGAAAAGATCGCTGCTAGGCGATCTTTTCTTTGAGATTATATATACATATATATGCCGCTTTGTGAGGGTCTCCCCTCCAGTGAAGGAGACTTTAAGCCCTGCTTGTAGTCAAGCAGCCCTTACTGTGTCGTCGCAATGCTTACTGCGATTCAAAAGCATAACAAAACATAACACTGCCGCAGAAAGAAAGCTGCGCCCACGCGACCCAACAACGGCCAGGGCGCCACCTCCTCGGCCGGCGCAGCCGCCGCGCGTGCGCAGCGCGCGGAACAGCTCTATCACCACGTGACTTATGCAACGCGCTCAGACACGCCGCCGGACTCCATCGTTTTCTGCGTGTGTTGTGCATCGCCTCCCGATCGGTCGAGTTTTGCAGTCGGTGTTTCGGTTGTTTGAAGTGTGCCTGCGCTGTGTGCTCGTCCTTTACCTTCTGCCAGTGCTGCTTATTACGAAGATGCACTATACTCAAAGGCAGACCTGCAGCTTCATATCTGGATCACTCGAACTGAAACGGTATGTACCACTATCACGTTGCTACGGCCAGCGCTTTGTGAACTCCGAGAGCGCGATCTAATGCCGTTAACTAAGCCTTTCTTAACTGGTTGACGATCGGTGAGCATTTGTTAACGTAGCGAGCAATGTGAGTGTATTGTTTCATCGGGATGAAGGCAAAGTTGTGTGACATTAGGCGCGGGCAAGCTTTGCTTTGTTTGGTGTTGAAAGCAGTGTGCGCATGCGCGGCTGTGATTCGGAAGGGGATTTGAACGCAGTTGTGGCGGTGCCCTTGGTGCCCTCCTGTCGGCGGTGGTGTTGGAAGGGGCCCCGCTCTCGATGAACCACTATTTTAATTTAAGAATAGTTGGGTTGTGACGGCGCCTGTTACCTCTAAGCGTCAAGCGTGTCTAAGGCGCGTATGCTTCGGCCTGTGGTAACTCAAGTGCATTTTTTTTTCGCGCACAAGAAAAAAAAAAAGGACAGTAAACAACGACGTGGTGTCCGCGTCGTTCTTTTCCGTCCGTGTTCGTTTTGTGCGCTAAAACTACCGTGATGCTCGGGTTGATGCGTGTGGCTCATTTTAACGCAGCATGTTGCTTCGTTTTAGGTACGCCGCGCGAAGCTCGCCTAAGTGCTAATACATTCCGTTTCGTTAAATTCGTACCGATGTTTTAATTCATCCGTAACATAGGTTTCCTGATAATGCCGGCACCCGTGCACGGGGAGCCGTTCGTTAAACTTGACTTGTGTTCGAATGAATTTTTCATGTCTATATGTGGCCGAATCGCCTTAACTACCTGACTGTGCTAGCGCTAGTTCGAGCATCAGTGTGCACTTAGACGTGCGCAGGGTTCCCCATAAGGGTAGGGAAGTAGGAAGGTTGATCGCTGCCCCCCTCCTCCCGCCTTACTAAAAAGTCAAAGTATTGGGGCAGACTTTGCGCCCCCCCCCCCTATGTCTGAATTCACTAGGAGGGAGGGGTGCACCCCCCCCCCCTTCGTGCGTACGCCTGAGTGCCCGCGTTCGAGCACAATTTATTTTATTCTATTTGTTTCCATTATGTCTAGCTTTCGTTATTTTGTTGTGGTTATTAAGAGTTATATGCGCCTCGCCTCGCTTTGGCGTTGTAACTTCGCTACTTTTACGTGTACAAACATTAAAAAACGCAGTTTGTACGACCACCTCCAATGATATTATTTGGTAAAAGACAAGCCTAATGATTTATAAGATATTTTAAATTCTCCAATCATCTTCAAGGCTGCAAGTTGCAGCCTTGAAGAGAAGTCCTTGTGCATAGTTTTGTTTTATATGCTTTTTATCGACGTGCAGGAATCCTTCATGCCACTAAAGAATGCTCCTTTTTCTTTAAAAATGCAGATGATATTGTCAAATAGTACTTCCTCTTTCCCAAACAATAATTGCACGTAGAAAAGCTGTTAATTCTCTCCAGTTCCATGTGGGGCATGTTATGAGCTTCATATTTGGGTGGTACTATCGTGAACAATATGAGCTAGAACACGCGAGCGCGTGGCGAACAGCCTTGTACCTTACGTCGGCTGATTCGCAGCGGCGGCTGTCGGAAACAAAGCGGAAAGGGCGCCGCGCTTCCACTAGCTGTTGACCCTCCTGCTTCGATATTGTTGATGCGAAACAGCATCTTAGAGAGTGTCAGTAGCCGCTAGCGGTGATATGAATTCCCATCAACGCGAACAGCCCATCAGACTAGGTAGCTGCTGAGATATCGGCTGTGACGTAGCCTGCCACGATGCGCAGGCCATGCTTGCGCATCGGTATCTCGGTGGTGTCGGCTGAGGATTTTGCTGCGCATTTATTTATTTTGTTATCATTGCTAGCGGTCATTGGCACGCAATCAGCGGACATCTCGCAGCAACGCTAGCGAGGCGGGTGTACCAACAGTCAGCGGAACAGCGCCCCCCTCTCCCCTCCTGTTTCGGCAGCGCCATCCACGTATCACCCTATCTCAGTTTTAAGGCTATTTTCCACGTGCTCGCATGTTCTAGCTCATATTACTCAGGATAGTACACGGTACAGAAACTGTTCTTTACTGAAACAAATAATTGAAGTCTGCGTAGCGCTTTCCAGGCAATGATCTTTTTTATTTTTTATCATGCAGGGAGAGAGCGTTCCAATAACACCTTGCATTGTGTACGATGGCCCCGATCTTCCCTATGCAAGCAAGCTTTTCCTCCATGTGGACAAAGAACTGCTCTTCAGTGTGTCCAATGCCGAAGAATGAGTAGCTGCACTCATGGCAGCACATTGGCTGTTCAATATCGACTGCCATCACAAGGCGTTCGCCCCGCCACGGTGGTCTAGTGGTTATGGCGCTCGACTGCTGACCCGAAGGTCGCGGGATCGAATCCCGGCCGCGGCGGCTGCATTTTCGATGGAGGCGAAAATGTTTGAGGCCGGTGTACTTAGATTTAGGTGCACGTTAAAGAACCCCAGGTGGTCGAAATTTCCGGAGTCCTCCACTACGGCGTCTCTCATAATCATATCGTGGTTTTGGGACGTTAAACCCCAGATATTATTATTATTATCACAAGGCGTTCAACGTTCTCGTCGCTGTTGAATGGCTCCGTCTTGCCCAGTGGGTAATGACTCCGAGGACGCAAGTAGTAAAGCTCCTGAAATTTTCAAGAAAGCCTAGAAAATAGGCCTTAGCTTCTGCTTAAAGTATGTCGCCACCTGTGATTAACTCGAGCTTAAGCTATAAAGTTATATTTTCATATCCCTTTCCGACCCCGTGACCAGTGTACTGGACATAACAAAAAAAAGCGGAGCAGAAAAGCAAGCAAAGCCACAATCGAAGCCGAAACCACTTTGACAGCTTGTGTAAGAGTCGAGAAATATCTTTTTGAATGTAGGTCCTTCTTCAGCCCCATTTTCTTATGGGGGCGCATCAGAGTAATGGTGTAAATCAAGAGGAAACGCGCGCGCATGGTGTGCTCAAGCATACAAAATTATTTGAGGAGTTATCTTCGCGCAGTTCAAGTAACTTAAATCGTGCGAGCTGATTTATGCCCTCTTGAAACAATGTTGCAAAAAGGTAGCTTTTGTAATCAGAAGTTTGCTCGCAATGCGAGATTGTATTCATGTCCAGTGCACTGGACACCGGGATGCAATTGGCGCGCATTGTGCTAAACATGGAGGAGAGAAAAGAAACTAGGAAGCATGTCACGTGAAAATCTTGAAACCCAGTCATAAAAATTGAACCAGGAGCACGCTGGGAATTCTACCAAGAGCCTGGAGCACGAGGAGGCAGCGGCGTCGGAGGACGTTGGCTCGTGGACGCTCAGCGCGTTGCCTCCTAGCTTTTTACCCCTTCGTGGTGCTGAACGCTATGCACGAAAGTTAACGATAGAATTTTTTTTCTTTTTCTCAAGTCAAAACAGACCATTTTTATGTTTTAAAAGACAATTAACTTTGTGACAAGAACAACAGCAACATTTTTTCAAGGAAGAAAGCAGAATGTGTGTACCCATAAGTGGAACAAATGAATCCTAGTGTCCAGCATACTGGACATGATTCTCCCGTGAAAACTATTGTACCTACGGTCTCCCTTATTTTTTGCATGCTTTTCAATAGCCTCTTAGCTAGAAAGGAGCACTGAAAATTTTTGTTCTAACCTACGAAAAATTCGGGACTGAAAGGGATATGGTAACTAGTAGTTATTTGTTTTACATTATACAGAAACGAATACTATGGCGGTACTAGTATTTCATTTCAATTTCTTGCTCATTTTCTTGTGACATTTTAATACAAGCCATTTTGTCTCTGCCGATTCCAACATGTTCTCGCAGGTCATTCCACTTTGTGGTTATTGGCTTAGTTTTATATTCAAAGGACTTTGTGACTTTTTTGCAGTAATTTTAATAATTGAGATCTTTGATATTGAAACTTTAGCTTAACAAAACTGCCAGTACTTGTCAGTGAAATCAGTGCATCGAATATTGTTTTAAAATTTATTTTTGAGCTATATGACAAGCTTTAAGTTTTGTCAATATTTTTTAAAGGAAATAAATACTCGTTTTATTCAATTACCAATGATTCTGTTGTCTTTGCTTGGAAAGGGATAATCTTTAAATTTCTCTGAACATGCCCGTGTAAAATTTGATTCAACTGTTGTTATGTAGGTAATGCTTCTGCAGTGCTGTCGTGGTCATAACGTCCCTATTTCCATGCATTTCCTGCATATTACCGCATTCAGCATGCGCTGCAACGTGCGCGTCATGGCCCGATTGCTCACTTTTTTGTGTTGGAGCCACAATCCATTGCTTTTGAGAAAGTGGGAAATATTTCATAATTCCAGCAATGTGCACAGTTTTCTACTTCACTCATGTACTTTCCCAGAAAAGAGATAATTGGAGGCCTGCTGTGGAAACCGACATTCTGAGTCCTTATAATGTTGCGTGAGTTGTTACGGAGCATTGATACCCTGCTCGTGTATCAGCTACAGCTGTGTGATGACAGTGTTTACCCTACTAAGAAAGTCGACAACAGGCACAATGGTGTGGGCACTGCTGGAATTTTGAAACTTGATCAATCCACTTTCTCATCAAGGGATTGCACATTTCTGAACTATCTCCTTAACAGGAGAACGACCAGACCGTACCTTGTGTGTTCCAGTTGATTTCAAACACACACTGATGTTATGTAGCCCATTTAAGACGATGGCACCTTATTTTATCAACTGCATAAGTGCAGGTATAAGAAGTGGCACCAATATTTCCCTTCTTGGGAAGGGCAACTACAGCGGGAAAATTCATTCTTGGGTGCGCCCAAAGGGGCCAGGTGTCTGTAGTGCCCTAAGGGGCTGACATGGAAGAAGGTTCATTTGTGCTTCTCCCTGTAACTGCTACCTTTTCGAGGGCGGTTTCATCTATTACACCCCACTCGCACGGGTGTAGGTTGTTCTAAGACTCATTGCACTATACGGCTGTGTTACAATGAAGCATGTTAAATTGAATCCCTCATTATGAAGTGGAAATCACGCCCTTGCTTCATATTTGACACAAACGCCTTGGTCATTTGTGCTCCATGTGATTAGTGCTCCTTGTTTGGCGGCATACGCGATGCCGCTCCGCACACTCGAGAAAGGTAATGAATACCGTAGAATTTGTCTCGGATGCACGAGCTCTGTGTTTATAAAAGCTCGACTTTATTTTGTACTATTGGATAACTGTGTGGACATCTTGCAGTATGTGTCAACACATTTTAGGTAATGACTTTGCATTCAGTCACGATTGCACTGTATATGTAAGGGCCATATATGCCGTGCTTCATATGCATCATAAAATCAGTGCTGCTGCCAGCATTTTCCTTCTGTGACAGGAGCCACTATAATAGGTCATGCGCCCTTGAAAGGACTAACTAAAGGGTAAGCTTTCTAGCGTTTCAATGGGAGCCAACTGGGAGGGGGAACCACTCGAATTATGGAAATTTTTGCCTGGGTGTTTGGGTGTAATTGTGCATAAACACCCTAACGCCCTTTTCCTCGTTTGGGTGTAATGTGCTTTTACACCCTACACCCTTTTTTTTTAGGTGTAATATGCTTTTACACCCAACCACACCCATTGGGTGAAAGTTTGAAATTACACCATTGTATAGGTGTAATCCTGCTTGGTACACCTATTTTTTGGGGTGTAGGGGTGTGAGTTATAGACACCAAGTTACACCCATACGGGTGTAAAGTGGTTTACAGTGTACTTCAACTCGCAGAGCCTAAACTTCCGGAATCAGCCATTATACCGCTTGTAAGGCTTGGAATGACGATAGAATGCCGGCAGCAGACACAACTCATGTCACCGAGCTCTCTAGAAGACCTTCTTTGTATGATAAAGAATGTTATTGTCACAGATACCTGTGTAAAAACGAGGGTCACATCGCGGGAAGCATCTGAACCTAAAGGGACTGACAACCAATTTTTAGGGCACCTATCTTATTTAGCGCAACGGAAAGCTAACTGGTCAGAGTGTCTATAGCCACGGAATGGTGACGTGGAAAACACGGTCAAACATTTTTAACGACAATTTTTCTATCTGCGGCGAATATGAAGTCTTATACACACTTGACAACACATGCTGCAAACAGTGAGTGCGAGGGCGGTTCGTGTTCAAGCGCAGCGGTTTACGGCGCATGCGTGCACACCGCACGCATGCGCCGCGGCTGGACATGGGCCACTGGCAGCCGCGAAAGCAGCGCCGCTTCTACCGTGCAACTCCTTTTACTTCGTAGGCAGCACAGAACAAAGCGGGGATAGATAATAATATACATACTCTTTGAGGACCAATTATGGCGCGCATGACAGCATCTGACTACGTACAGCAAAGTGACCGTCTTCATAATCCTGCTTCAAGGCTCTTCCGCTAGGCTGTGCGACATACCGGTTTTTGTTACTTTTAAGCACGATTTAAAAGAATAATCCTACCCACAACGCGAAAAGGATGCTGGAAGCTGTCACTATATTTCATGGTCTTTTCATTTCTACCAGGATCTAATCACACGTCCTGTCAGTCCCTTTAAGGGTGCACGGCTACAGGACAAAGCATGCTACGAATTCATGCGCACTAATTGTCCTAGCGCTATACCTTCAAGAATCGCGAGACACTTCAGGGACTGCGAAGGCAGGGAGGCCACAGAAACTCGAACCCAACCGAGTAATGAAATAGAGGCTGTATTTATTACAAAGACACACATTTTGTATGCTACTATGCTTGTCAATAATCAAGAAGTGTCAGTAATTATTGATACTGGAGCATCTGTAAGCATGATAAATGAAAGAATTGTGTCACCATGATATCATCATGGGAAAGTCCATTCAGGTGTACGGCTACGACAGCACACGCAGGGATTTCTCCAGATGGACAAATGCTAAACTTCAGTTCAGCAGCCAGGAGGTCACAGTCAAATGTTTGGTGCTATCCGGAGTTGACTTTGACTTTATCCTCTCTCCGCCGGATATGAAGCGCCTAAAGATGAACAAACTGTGGGACGATGTAATAACAACGGATGAAGGCCAAAGGACGAACTATGCGATAGAATCCATGAATGATGTTGTGACCGAGACAAGTAGAATAGCTATGTGCCCTGATGACATCGCAGCCAAGTTACCAGAGCTAATATGCGTTGGAACATATCCACCACCGCCAACAACAATAGACCTTTTTCAAGCACTCGAGCGCCACCAACGGGTGCGCAAGCGCTCGGGAAAAGCGCTCATGGGAAAACCGAGCGCGCGGGCCTCACGCTTTAGCTTTCCGCTTAACGCCGTGCCAGCACTTGTCAGATCAAGTGAATGCGACAAGGTGTAACATGTTACTGCGTAAATCAGTCGTGAACTTCTTCCGTGTTTAACTACGACGGCCTCTCTACGTTTTCCATCTGTCTAGTGTTCCCGCGTGCCACTGTCGGACCACCTGAGCGGTTGCGAAGCGTCATCATTATCATTATTATTTTTTTTTTTTGGCGCCAGCATGCCCTACGGAATAAATTAAACAAAAAAAGACAGCTCGGTTTCTTAGACGAATTTCGCGAGCGGTCATTACAATTCGTGAATCGTGGATCCATCCGAAATCAACGCCCACCGACATTGTTGGCGAGCACAAGGTCAGGCTCTAATATTTAAAGATTGCGCGAGACAGCATGCACTTGGCAAAGTACGAAACATTGATTAGACAGCGTGCGCGTCGCTCGTACCGCATGTAACAAAAGATATGCTTTTATCACCATTTGTTGACACTTACAGCAGATGTTATATTTTACAAACGCCGGTTGTTTTTCGCATATTGCCTCACATGTGATCACACTGTGGATATGTATAGTCGTGCTCGGGACCAATACGAAATTACCTTTTGAAGGCGATAGCGACTAAGTGCAGTCGGCAAGCGCAAGAGTGTTCATAAATGTTCAAGCGAAAAACTGTCGCTGGCAATACGATGCGTCTCGCTCGTGTCTGTACATTACGAGTAATCTTGAATAAACATGAATTCGGTTAGATGGCCGACATTTACATCTCTAACCTACATCTTTTAGATGTAAGTTATCCTAGCGTTGCAGTGGCCACTGTCGCTGAACGTTTAAAGAAGTCGGGTTTGTTGAGTCCGAGCATGGTTGAAATTCGGTAGCAAGAAACGTGTTGTATAAGTATTCCTTACATTCATTGCGTATCTCACACTCTGTGTAAGATTTGTTCCGCACTGCAGAGGAAGAAGCGAGTAACAGACAAGATGCGGACCGACATTTGTGTCGTAAAACGCACCAACAAATTCACTGACTGCCGTATACAGGTGTGGTGTATAAGGTTCCTTTTAGCTGCGGCCGCTTCCACGTAGGACAGACGCCCGCTGTGTTAGAGATTATTGGAAGAGACCGCTAACCGGAGGCTCACCTCAGTCTTTCTTTACATTGCCGTGAATGTAAGTGCACGTCGAAGTTCGATGAATGCGCAGTTTTGTACGGGTACAGGAGTGAAGAAACGCGTTCAGTGAGTGAGGCATGGCATATATAACAGTGATAGCGCATGCGTGAGTTAATCGTCGGTTAACTTGCATAAGAAAACAAATGCCTTAACACAGTTATCTGTCATGTAGACCCCCACGCGTGCCGGATTGATAGGTTCGCCTATTGAAACGGCATGTGCAGATAAGATTTCATTTTTTTCTTTTTTCGCCGTTGCGCGCCTTTAGTTCTTAGTCGGCGTCTGTGGAGTCTTGACTTCTTCCTTGTGTCCGTGTTTGCACGCCCTGTCTTTTAGGATGAATTCGGTGTTCCAGCTCACATTTAATACATCTTGATGATTAAAGCCTTGTATTTTCTGTAGAAGACAGGTTCCCCTAATTTACTAATCAGGCTGGTATCCATGTTATGTCTATTGATTACTATATCTGTAGGTATCGAATTATTTCTATCTGGCCATGCACATTTCACTCCATACAATCTCTCACCATATCTGCTCTTCTATATATTAGCGATCTGAATCGATGGTCTTAACTAGGAGCAAAATTTTTTTACAGGAGTATATACCTCCGTGGCCATGTTAAGAACGTAAGAACACGGAAAATACTTACGATCATGCTTACACTTCTGGATGAAATTTGTCAAGACGATGGAAAGTCGAAGTACGCAGAAAAGTGCAGGCCATGTAGCGATTCACCATGGACAGTGTTAACATTTTTATTAACTTTTCAAGCAATGTGCACACAGTCATTTGAGCTAATGGTCATGGAAATTTAATATCGGCTGATACAATCTATGCAATAATTATACATCATTGGTGATTGATTCGTGGGTTTTGTGGCGCGAGGGCCAGATGTGGCCAAAGAGCACAATGTCTGTGGTGTTAGCAGTGACCGATGTTCCAAATGAACAAGGTGTTAAGAGCCTAAAACGGGGGGGCGCGAATGGTGACACGTCTTTTAAATTGCTGAACTTAACCATTGAGTCCTTGAGACGATGGACAAAGAGCAACAGCGGAGAAACAGTCCGAGGTACAAACATAAGAGTTACACAGGACAAAGATCCATGTGCCCACTTCGACAAAGCAACATGCTGATCCGATGGCCGACTGTGTGTGGAGCCTATGATAGCAAGAATTTCTGTAAGGTTCCATGGTCCAACGAATTTCGATGTTTTAGTGCGCGTGTTTACCTGCACAAACAGCGGAAGCAATACACAGATTGAGAAGCACAGCACTTGAAAATGGATACTTGCATTCATCGAAGAAAATGATTCAGACAGGACAAATTACGAGCATGGTGAGCTAGCACCACGTACCAGCTTTATTGCGAGTCTCAAAACATAAAATCCATTGCATAGGCCACAGTGTTTGTTGGTGAGGGTAAACACCCACCCCTTTCCCACTTACTCGCGCTGTGCACTTTTGCAGCGGCGTGTTGAAGTTCTGAATTTGTGATGAGCGACATGCAAAGGAACAGAGGCCATGTATGAAACTCTCGCGTCCTACAAGAGTATACATGAAGAAATATGTCAGATTAACAGGCAACACCAAACGAGCGCTTCAAACTTTCCCATACCCCCCCCCCCCCCCAGCATCATTATACAACAAATCCACTCAATGTGTGAAGCATTCAATCTAAGATCAGACCAACGGTCAAAGCCAAGTAAAGAAGTGCTCTACAGACTTTAAGGGAGGATGTCAAAGTGGCGATCACTCCGGAAACCAAACCGCCGTGATGGCGAACACAAAATGTGGAAGCTTCACAAGCAGAGCCATCATGACCTGTCATTCAAAACATTTTGGCGGACGCAGTCAGAAATATGAGAGGACCGAGAATTTGTATGAAACCCTTCTTGTGACAAGGAAACTGTTCTACAACAATTTCGTTGAAATGACGAAACAACCACACTGCAGCACACCCTGAAGCCAAAGAGGTGCTTCGAATGCTAAAAACACGATGACGTTTCACAAAATATAGGTGCAATGGTCGAAATAACCACCACGAAATCAAACCTCGGGACAAAGCCAAGGGGGCGTGTACCGATGCGACAAGACAAATACTGTGCAAATAAGTTCAATGAATCAAAGGCCGAAGTTCTAACCTCGGGACAAAGCCAAGCGGGGTTCTACCGATTCTACACGACGAATTCGGTGCAAGTAAGTTCAATGAATCAAAGGCCCGAATTTAACATCGGGACGAAGCCAAGCGGGCTTCTACCGATGCAACACGACGTGTTCTGTCCAAATTAGTTCAATCAAAGGCCCGAGTTCTAACCTCGGGACAAAGCCAAGCGGGCTTCTACCGATTCGACACGACGAGTTCTGTGCAAATAAGTTCAATGAATCAAAGGTCCGAGTTCTAACCTCGAGACAAAGCCAAATGGGCTTCTACCGATGCAACACGATGAGTTCTCTGCAAATAAGTTCAATGGATCAAAGGTCGGAGTTATAACCTCGGAACAAAACCAAGCGGGCTTCTACCGATGCAACATGACGAGTTCTGTGCGAATAAGTCCGATGATTCAAAGGCCCGAGTTCTAACCTCGGGGCAAAGCCAAACGGGCTTCTACAGATGCAACATTACGAGTTCTGTGCAAATAAGTTCAATGAATTAAAGGCCCGAGTTCTAATCTCGGGACGAAGCCAAACGGGCTTCTACCGATGCAACAAGACGAGTTCAGCGCAAATAAGTTCAATGAATCAAAGGCCCGAGTTCTAACCTGAGGTCAAAGGCAAACGGGCTTCTATCGATGCAACATGACGAGTTCTGCGCAAATAAGTCCGATGATTCAAAGGCCCGAATTCTAACCTCGGGGCAAAGCCAAACGGGCTTCTACAGATGCAATTACGAGTTCTGTGCAAATAAGTTCAATGAATTAAAGGGTCGAGTTCTAACCACGGGACAAAGCCAAACGGGCTTCTACCGATGCAACACGACGAGTTCTGTGCAAATAAGTTAAATGAACCAAAGCCCCGAGTTCTAACCTCGGGACAAAGCCAAACGGGCTTCTACCGATGCGACGAATTCTGTGCAAATAAGTTCAATGAATCAAAGGCCCGAGTTTTAAACTCGGGACGAAGCCAAACGGGCTTTTACCGATGCAACATGACGAGTTCTGTGCAAATAAGTTCAATGAATCAAAGCCCCGAGTTCCAACCTGAGGTCAAAGCCAAACGGGCTTCTACCGATGCAACATGACGAGTTCTGTGCAAATAAGTTCAACGAATCAAAGGCCCGAGTTCTAACCTCGGGGCAAAGCCAAACGGGCTTCTACCGATGCAACATGACGAGTTCTGTGCAAATAAGTTCAATGAATCAAAGGCCCGAGTTCTAACCTCGGGAGAAGGCCAAGCGGGCTTCTGCCGATTCGACACGATGAGTTCTCAGCAAATAAGTTGGATGAATCAAAGGCTCGAGTTCTAACCTCGGGACAAAGCCAAGGGGGCTTCTACCGATGCAACACGACGATTTCTGTGCAAATAAGTTAAATGAACCAAAGCCCCGAGTTCTAACCTCGGGACAAAGCCAAACGGGCTTCTACCGATGCGACGAATTTTGTGCAAATAAGTTCAATGAATCAAAGGCCCGAGTTTTAAACTCGGGACGAAGCCAAACGGGCTTTTACCGATGCAACATGACGAGTTCTGTGCAAATAAGTTCAATGAATCAAAGGCCCGAGTTCTAACCTGAGGTCAAAGCCAAACGGGCTTCTACCGATGCAACATGACGAGTTCTGTGCAAATAAGTTCAATGAATCAAAGGCCCGAGTTCTAACCTCGGGAGAAGGCCAAGCGGGCTTCTGCCGATTCGACACGATGAGTTCTCAGCAAATAAGTTGGATGAATCAAAGGCTCGAGTTCTAACCTCGGGACAAAGCCAAGGGGGCTTCTACCGATGCAACTTGAGTTCTGTGCGAATAAGTCCGATGATTCAAAGGCCCGAGTTCTAACCTCGGGGCAAAGCCAAACGGGCTTCTACCGATGCAACACGACGAGTTCTGTGCAAATAAGTTAAATGAACCAAAGCCCCGAGTTCTAACCTCGGGACAAAGCCAAACGGGCTTCTACCGATGCGACGAATTTTGTGCAAATAAGTTCAATGAATCAAAGGCCCGAGTTTTAAACTCGGGACGAAGCCAAACGGGCTTTTACCGATGCAACATGACGAGTTCTGTGCAAATAAGTTCAATGAATCAAAGGCCCGAGTTCTAACCTGAGGTCAAAGCCAAACGGGCTTCTACCGATGCAACATGACGAGTTCTGTGCAAATAAGTCCAATGATTCAAAAGCCCGAGTTCTAACCTCAAGGCAAAGCCAAACGGGCTTCTACCGATGCAACATGACGAGTTCTGCGCAAATAAGTTCAATGAATCAAAGGCCCGAGTTCTAATCTCGGGACGAAGGCAAACGGGCTTCTACCGATGCAACACGACGAGTTCAGCGCAAATAAGTTGAATGAAAGCCTGAGTTCTAACCTTGGGATAAAGCCAAGCGGGCTTCTACAGATGCAACATGAGTTCTGTGCTAATAAGTTCAATGAATCAAAGGCCGGAGTTCTAACCTCGGACAAAGCCAAGCGGGCTTCTACCGATTCGACACGAGGAATTCTCTGCAAATAAGTTCAATGAATCAAAGGCCTGAGTTATAACCTCGGGGCAAAGCAAACGGGCTTCTACCGATGAGACGCGACGAATTCTGTGCAAATAAGTTCAATGAATCAAAGGCCGGTGTTCTAACCTCGGGACAAAGCCAAGCGGGTTTCTACCGATTAGACACGACGAATACTCTGCAAATAAGTTCAATGAATCAAAGGCCGGTGTTCTAACCTCGGGACAAAGCCAAGCGGGTTTCTACCGATTAGACACGACGAATACTCTGCAAATAAGTTCAATGAATCAAAGGTCGGAGTTATAACCTTAGGACAAAGCCAAGCGGGCTTCTACCGATTAGACACCACGAATTCTGTGCAAATAAGTTAAATGGATCAAAGGTCGGAGTTATAACCTCGGACAAATCCAAGCGGGCTTCTACCGATGCAACACGACGAGTTCTGTGCAAATAAGTTCAATGAATCAAAGGCCCGAGTTCTAACCTCGGGAGAAGGCCAAGCGGGCTTCTGCCGATTCGACACGATGAGTTCTCAGCAAATAAGTTGGATGAATCAAAGGCTCGAGTTCTAACCTCGGGACAAAGCCAAGGGGGCTTCTACCGATGCAACTTGAGTTCTGTGCGAATAAGTCCGATGATTCAAAGGCCCGAGTTCTAACCTCGGGGCAAAGCCAAACGGGCTTCTACCGATGCAACATGACGAGTTCTGTGCAAATAAGTTCAATGAATCAAAGGCCCGAGTTCTAACCTCGGGAGAAGGCCAAGCGGGCTTCTGCCGATTCGACACGATGAGTTCTCAGCAAATAAGTTGGATGAATCAAAGGCTCGAGTTCTAACCTCGGGACAAAGCCAAGGGGGCTTCTACCGATGCAACTTGAGTTCTGTGCGAATAAGTCCGATGATTCAAAGGCCCGAGTTCTAACCTCGGGCAAAGCCAAACGGGCTTCTACCGATGCAACACGACGAGTTCTGTGCAAATAAGTTAAATGAACCAAAGCCCCGAGTTCTAACCTCGGACAAAGCCAAACGGGCTTCTACCGATGCGACGAATTTTGTGCAAATAAGTTCAATGAATCAAACGCTCGAGTGCTAACCTCGGGACGAAGCGAAACTGGCTTCTACCGATGCAACACGACGAGTTCTGTGCAAATAAGTTCAATGAATCAAAGGCCCGAGTTCTAACCTCGGGAGAGGCCAAGCGGGCTTCTGCCGATTCGACACGAGGAATTCTGTGCAAATAAGTTCAAGGAATCAAAGGCCTGAGTTCTAACTTCGGCGCAAAGCCAAACTGGCTTCTACCGATGCAACATGACGAGTTCTGTGCAAATAGGTTCAATGAATCAAAGGCTCGAGTTCTAACCTCGGACAAAGCCAAGGGGGCTTCTACCGATGCAACTTGAGTTCTGTGCGAATAAGTCCGATGATTCAAAGGCCCGAGTTCTAACCTCGGGGCAAAGCCAAACGGGCTTCTACGATGCAACACGACGAGTTCTGTGCAAATAAGTTAAATGAACCAAAGCCCCGAGTTCTAACCTCGGGACAAAGCCAAACGGGCTTCTACCGATGCGACGAATTTTGTGCAAATAAGTTCAATGAATCAAAGGCCCGAGTTTTAAACTCGGGACGAAGCCAAACGGGCTTTTACCGATGCAACATGACGAGTTCTGTGCAAATAAGTTCAATGAATCAAAGGCCCGAGTTCTAACCTGAGGTCAAAGCCAAACGGGCTTCTACCGATGCAACATGACGAGTTCTGTGCAAATAAGTCCGACGATTCAAAAGCCCGAGTTCTAACCTCAAGGCAAAGCCAAACGGGCTTCTACCGATGCAACATGAGTTCTGCGCAAGTAAGTTCAATGAATCAAAGGCCCGAGTTCTAATCTCGGGACGAAGCCAAACGGCTTCTACCGATGCAACACGACGTGTTCAGCGCAAATAAGTTGAATGAAAGGCCTGAGTTCTAACCTTGGGACAAAGCCAAGCGGGCTTCTACCGATGCAAAATGACGAGTTCTGTGCAAATAAG
Organism: Rhipicephalus sanguineus; assembly: GCF_013339695.2. Taxonomy (NCBI): domain Eukaryota; kingdom Metazoa; phylum Arthropoda; class Arachnida; order Ixodida; family Ixodidae; genus Rhipicephalus; species Rhipicephalus sanguineus. The sequence goes on along the minus strand of NW_023615080.1, from coordinate 60,381 downwards.
TTCAATGAATCAAAGGCCCGAGTTCTAACCTCGGGAGAAAGCCAAGCGGGCTTCTACCGATTCGACACGAGGATTCTCTGCAAATAAGTTCAATGAATCAAAGGCCCGAGTTCTAACCTCGGGGCAAAGCGAAACGGGCTTCTACCGATGAGACGCGACGAATTCTGTGCAAATAAGTTGAATGAATCAAAGGCCGGTGTTCTAACCTCGGGACAAAGCCAAGCTGGTTTCTACCGATTCGACACGACGAGTTCGGTGGAAATATGTGCGATAAATGAAGGTCCGAGTTCTAACCTCGGGACAAAGCCAAGCGGGCTTCTACCGATTCGACACGACGAGTTCGGTGCAAATATGTGCGATAAATGAAGGTCCCGAGTTCTAACCTCGGGACAAAGCCAAGCGGGCTTCTACCGATTAGACACTAGGAATTCTGTGCAAATAAGTTCAATGAATTAAAGGCTCGAGTTCTGACCTCGGGACAAAGCGAAACGGGCTTCTGCCGATGCGACACGACGAATCCTGTGCAAATAAGTTCAATGAATCAAAGGCCAGAGTTATAACCTCTGGACAAAGCCAAGCGGGCTTTTACCGATTCGACACGACGAATTCGGTGCAAGTTCAGTTAATCAAAGGTCAGAGTTCTAACCTCGGGCAAAACCAAACGGGCTTCTACCGATGCAACACGACGAATTCTGTGCAAATTAGTTCAATGAATGAAATGCCAGAGTTCTAACCTCGGAGGAAGCCAAACGGGCTGCTACCGATCCGACACGACGAGTTCTGTGCAAATAAGTTCAATGAATCAAAGGCCCGAGTTCTAATTTAGGGACGAAGCCAAGCGGGCTTCTACCGATGCAACACGACCTGTTCTGTGCAAATAAGTTCAACGAAAGGCCCGAGTTCTAACCTCGGGACAAAGCCAAGCGGGCTTCTACAGATGTAACATGACGAGTTCTGTGCAAATAAGTTCAATGAATCAAAGTTCCGAGTACTAGATTGGGACAAAGCCAAGTGGGCTTCTACAGATGCAACATGACGAGTTTTGTGCAATAAGTTCAATGAATTAAAGGGCCGAGTTCTAACCTCGGGACAAAGCGAAACGGGATTCTACCGATGCGACGCGACGAATACTGTGCAAATAAGCTCAATGAATCAAAGGCCGGAGTTCTAACCTCGGGACAAAGCCAAGCAGGCTTCTACCGATTCGACACGACGAATTTGGTGCAAGTAAGTTCAATAAATCAAAGGTCCGAGTTCTAACATCAAGACAAAGCCAAGCGGGCTTCTACAGATATAAATCATGAAGAATTTTGAACAAGTCAATTCAATTAATGAAAACGCCCCGTTATCAACCATATAGAGGACGTTATCAACCATAAAGCCAAACAGATAAAGGGGGAGGAAGAAGTAGATGGGAAGACAGGGAGGCTGGCCAAATGCTTGAACTGTTTGCAAAGTGAATGCGTGAACGACAGGGAACGATCACTTCGGCGCCGTATACACAATCAGTATGGCCGGAAGCAAAAGTCTATCAAGGGTTATGGTCGTTACCAGCGACAATGACAAGTGTGAAAACCACAATGTGCACCGAACCCTGTTGAAACAAGTTCGTTCTATTCACGACCCACCAAGACGATCAGATTAACTGCTGGCTAGGCGAAGTGAGCAAATGAAAGTGCACATGAAGAGGCACCATCTATGCGTTGCTGCAAAAGCGCACAATGTAAATGTCCTTACCCTCACCGCCAAACATTTACAGATCATCTCATATGTGAGAAATCAGTTCTTTGGGTTCGTATTCTTGTAATGCTAGATGCCCCAGCCGTTGGCTTAGCGAAGCGCAGCTCTCAACATAGAGCGGGTTGCTACACTGAACTGTTGACATTAGTGCAACAGAGGATCTGGTAGGTGGTCGAGCGACGGCGACTGCAGTCTGCGGAGAACACCCACACGCAGCCAAGACAGTGCGGGACACCAACGAAGTCTTAGAAACGTAGGAAGACTTGTCTGGTCCAGAGTCCCCGGTAGAACGGTCAGGCGGGACACAGTCGCTCTTGAGTAAATGCCACGGATGTTGCTGATGCCAGTGAGTGGCCTGGACCAATCTTCTGTAGTGCGCCACACGCTAGTACACGCTGGGAGCCTGAAACGACAGGCGAGATGCGTGTTAGTGTAATTCGAGGAATCCGAAAACACAGCCGCACTAGCATTCCTGCGCACAGATAAAAAAAATCTTAGCAGAGAATGCCGCTGTAGCCAGCGTTTCTGCAATGGATTTGTCTTCGTCAAAGCATCAAATAAACGGTCTCCTTGTAGAAACGTTGGCTCCGCCGACATTTCCTGTTTGCCAGTTCCGCTTATAATAAGCGGATTTAGGCTTTTTCCACCGAGTCGTTTAGGATTTTACCGTATCTGGTCGCGTTATTTTTCACAGCGGAGCTGTTTAACCTTGGAAAAACTCCGTTGTCCTCCCGAATTTAATTGAGCGAGGAGCAGCCACGTTAACAGAAGACTGGGAACTCAGTCTGGTTATGCCAAGGCACGCAAGCGAAGAGATGAGCACAGTAGTGTAGCAAGAGGGTGGGAAAATGAGTAATGAGAAGGTGAAGAGGAAGGAAATGAGAAGGGGAGAGGTCGAAGCATAACACATTCATGTAGAGTATAGTATAGCAAGGGATCGGAAAAGGAAGTGAGGCTGAAGAGGAGGGAAAAGAGAAGGGGTAGGCCACTAACTCCGCAGTTTCGTCAGTCTTAGCAACACTAGTGTAGAGCTTCCTCATTATTTTTTCGGGGGGGGAAGGGCTTATTCGCGCTTTTCCTGCAAATAATTATTTTAGTGCTTTTGTGACCCCTACCCAAAATTTTTAAATTTTGCATCTATACGCATACACACACACATACAAACATGCATGAACTTACACAAAAGGTGGTTTAATGAAGCTTTAAAAAGTAATTTGCGTGTTGCAGGTCATTGCTCACGGCTGTACACACAATTAATACATGCAATCAGATAGTGCAGCACTGATTCGATTCCGCTAACAAAAAGGCAAGTAATAAACGATATACGAAACAAAGTTAGCCGGAATGGCTAAATACCCTTACAAAAATGGACTTAGTCTATAGACTTTCTAAGACTGGGTTTAGATAGTTTATAAACTGTCAGTCTTTTTGTAAGGGTAGCAAGACTTATGTAGAATTATGCGGAAACAGTTCGCGAAAAAAAAATTTGAACACATTTCTGTGTACAAGCACGTTTAACGCTTGGACCGTGTTCATGACGGAACGACCTAGTTGAGAGTAAGGGTACAATCCTCCGCACGAATGCCTAATATTGAAAAATAAATGGAATATAAGAATTTTGGCCTGGCAGCCTCGCAACACTCCGACCAACGTTCCATATTTGCCAATTAGAGCACAGGTCAAGGAATCTAGGTGCGTACAATAAATATGTACAAACGGAGCTGATAGTCTTCGCGCTTGAATTTCATCGACATCGGCTGCTGGGTGCGGACTCCAAGGCGAGAGGAGGGCAAAGTTGCGAGCCTCGCGTGTCAGGGGTGGAGGACGATACAATAATGAAGTCTTTTACTACCGTCTGCGAAGGTTGTGACCATGTCCCGTCTCCCTGGATGTCGCCGTCAGCAAAGCAATGCAAATGTGGCCATAAGTTCGGCCATACGACGAGTGGTGCCCCGAGGACCTCAGGAACGTAGGCATTGTAACCAGTCTGCTGGAGCCAGCTTCATGTCTTTGTCACGGGTAGCGATGAACTCTGGGAAGCTGTACCGAGAAGTGACGGAATTGTTAAGCGCATGTAAACACAGGCACAGTAAGAGTTCTGTGAACGTGACACCTACCAACAGAATTCCTCGAGTAGCAGCAATGTGCAGTCTCTCTCCATGACGCCATCAGCGAAGCAGTGAGAAGGTGGCAGTAAGTTCGGTCATGTGACTGTGTTGACCAGGAGACCTCAAGGACGTATACATTGGAACCAATCTGCAGAAGCCAGCTCCATCTCCTTGTCACGGGTATCAAAGGAAGACAGGCGCGGTGAGGCTGCAATGAAAGGCGGCGGAATCGTTAAGAACATGTAAACACAGCTGAAGCAAGAGTTGTGCGAATGTGACACCTACCAACAGAATTCCATGAGTAGCAGCAATGTGCAGTCTTCCTCGATGACGTCATCAGCGAAGCAGTGCGAAGGTGGCAGTAAGTTCGATCATGTAGCGTGTGTTGCCCAGGAGACCTCAAGGACGTATACATTGGAACCAATCTGCAGAAGCCAGCTCCATCTCCTTGTCGCGGGTATCAAAGGAAGACAGGCGTGGTGAGGCTGCAATGAAAGGCGGCGGAATTGTTAAGCACGTGTAAACACAGCTGAAGCAAGATGTGTGCGAATGTGACACCGACCAACAGAATTTCACGAGTAGCAGCCATGTGCAGTCTTCCTCGATGACGTCATCAGCGAAGCAGTGCGAAGGTGGCAGTAAGTTCGATCATGTAGCGTGTGTTGCCCAGGAGACCTCAAGGACGTATACATTGGAAACAATCTGCAGAAGCCAGCTCCATCTCCTTGTCACGGGTATCAAAGGAAGACAGGCGCGGTGAGGCTGCAATGAAAGGCGGCGGAATTGTTAAGCACATGTAAACACAGCTGAAGCAAGAGTTGTGCGAATGTGACACCTACCAACAGAATTCCATGAGTAGCAGCAATGTGCAGTCTTCCTCGATGACGTCATCAGCGAAGCAGTGCGAAGGTGGCAGTAAGTTCGATCATGTAGCGTGTGTTGCCCAGGAGACCTCAAGGACGTATACATTGGAACCAATCTGCAGAAGCCAGCTCCATCTCCTTGTCACGGGTATCAAAGGAAGACAGGCGCGGTGAGGCTGCAATGAAAGGCGGCGGAATTGTTAAGCACGTGTAAACACAGCTGAAGCAAGATGTGTGCGAATGTGACACCGACCAACAGAATTTCACGAGTAGCAGCCATGTGCAGTCTTCCTCGATGACGTCATCAGCGAAGCAGTGCGAAGGTGGCAGTAAGTTCGATCATGTAGCGTGTGTTGCCCAGGAGACCTCAAGGACGTATACATTGGAACCAATCTGCAGAAGCCAGCTCCATCTCCTTGTCACGGGTATCAAAGGAAGACAGGCGCGGTGAGGCTGCAATGAAAGGCGGCGGAATTGTTAAGCACATGTAAACACAGCTGAAGCAAGAGTTGTGCGAATGTGACACCTACCAACAGAATTTCACGAGTAGCAGCCATGTGCAGTCTTCCTCGATGACGTCATCAGCGAAGCAGTGCGAAGGTGGCAGTAAGTTCGATCATGTAGCGTGTGTTGCCCAGGAGACCTCAAGGACGTATACATTGGAAACAATCTGCAGAAGCCAGCTCCATCTCCTTGTCACGGGTATCAAAGGAAGACAGGCGCGGTGAGGCTGCAATGAAAGGCGGCGGAATTGTTAAGCACATGTAAACACAGCTGAAGCAAGAGTTGTGCGAATGTGACACCTACCAACAGAATTCCATGAGTAGCAGCAATGTGCAGTCTTCCTCGATGACGTCATCAGCGAAGCAGTGCGAAGGTGGCAGTAAGTTCGATCATGTAGCGTGTGTTGCCCAGGAGACCTCAAGGACGTATACATTGGAACCAATCTGCAGAAGCCAGCTCCATCTCCTTGTCACGGGTATCAAAGGAAGACAGGCGCGGTGAGGCTGCAATGAAAGGCGGCGGAATTGTTAAGCACATGTAAACACAGCTGAAGCAAGAGTTGTGCGAATGTGACACCTACCAACAGAATTCCATGAGTAGCAGCAATGTGCAGTCTTCCTCGATGACGTCATCAGCGAAGCATGCGAAGGTGGCAGTAAGTTCGATCATGTAGCGTGTGTTGCCCAGGAGACCTCAAGGACGTATACATTGGAACCAATCTGCAGAAGCCAGCTCCATCTCCTTGTCGCGGGTATCAAAGGAAGACAGGCGTGGTGAGGCTGCAATGAAAGGCGGCGGAATTGTTAAGCACGTGTAAACACAGCTGAAGCAAGATGTGTGCGAATGTGACACCGACCAACAGAATTTCACGAGTAGCAGCCATGTGCAGTCTTCCTCGATGACGTCATCAGCGAAGCAGTGCGAAGGTGGCAGTAAGTTCGATCATGTAGCGTGTGTTGCCCAGGAGACCTCAAGGACGTATACATTGGAAACAATCTGCAGAAGCCAGCTCCATCTCCTTGTCACGGGTATCAAAGGAAGACAGGCGCGGTGAGGCTGCAATGAAAGGCGGCGGAATTGTTAAGCACATGTAAACACAGCTGAAGCAAGAGTTGTGCGAATGTGACACCTACCAACAGAATTCCATGAGTAGCAGCAATGTGCAGTCTTCCTCGATGACGTCATCAGCGAAGCAGTGCGAAGGTGGCAGTAAGTTCGATCATGTAGCGTGTGTTGCCCAGGAGACCTCAAGGACGTATACATTGGAACCATCTGCAGAAGCCAGCTCCATCTCCTTGTCACGGGTATCAAAGGAAGACAGGCGCGGTGAGGCTGCAATGAAAGGCGGCGGAATTGTTAAGCACGTGTAAACACAGCTGAAGCAAGATGTGTGCGAATGTGACACCGACCAACAGAATTTCACGAGTAGCAGCCATGTGCAGTCTCCCTCGATGACGCCATCAGCGAAGCAGTGCGAAGGTGGCAGCAAGTTCGGTCATGTGGCGTGTGTTGCCCAGGAGACCTCAAGAATGTATACATTGGAACCAATCTGCAGGAGCCAGCTCCATCTCCTTGTCACGGGTAGCAGTTGAAGACCGACGCGGAAAAGCTGAAAAGACGCGACGGAATCGTTAAGCACATGTCAACATAGCTGCAGTAAATTTTTCGTGCGTGATATTTACCATATGGCGCTTATTGAAATCCCTACTACTGACAGGAGTATCGGCGGTTGAATGTGGAAGTGCTGCCGACACGGCGACAGGACGGCTGGTGTTCAACGCCATCTCCACCGTGGACTGGGCTGGACAACCTTCATGCCAGCTCGTTCAGGAACGGGACATCCGCCGGCCCTGATACTATATATGATAGGTGCAAAGCTGCTTCTTAAAAAAAAATGGAAATGGCAAATACGCGCTTACCCCACCATGTCCAAATAAAGTTGCGGTGCTCCATGGACTCTCCTCTCTGGAAGGTCCGGCGGGACTTGAAGAAAGGCTGAACCTCAAAGCTGCATGGTAAGCATAGCACCGTGAATAGCGGGACCATTAGAAGAACCAGCGACCAGAAAAGCAGCAATAACTGGAATGAACCGCGCTGTAAGGTGAACAGCACGTTCTACAGTATGGTTAATCAAAAGCTGGCGAGGCAGTTCCGAATGCCGTTTGCTTCTGTGAAACCACATTTCGCTCGAGCGCACTATCGCGCGCGGGCTACTCGACACGAAATAGTGTCGCTTCATAAAGACATTCGGAACGGGTTCAATATCCCCGGCGAAATCGGAAAAGGCACCTGTCGTATCCTGCCTATCGTGTTCGCTAAGGCTGACTGTATGTGGCGCGCCCCCCACGTACCCCCCCGTCCTCCTCGATTTCGTCAGGAGAGACCCGATAGCTGCAACGCCGCCACCAAAAGGGGGGGGGGGGCTCTCATTAGATCACCAAAACTGCAACCTCGCCAGTCTGGAATACCCCTGTCATCTCATTTGCAATGTTGGGATTATACTCGCCGCAACGATAGAATCACGTGCCGGTGCTCAGATGACTGCCGTGGTCACACGTCGATGTATGGCAGCCCACAGGTACAAGGCTCTGAACGTTCAACAAACTCTCTTTAGAAATACGAACGTAGGAATAGCACCGTGACGAGGTTCGCACGCGTGCGCGGGCCGTGTTTCCAAGAACTCGACCAAAGCGAGCGGGCGCGTTCAACCAAGTGTGCGAGGTGCGCACCACAGTAGTGGACAAACAGACTGCCCGCACAGAATGCAACAAGGTTGACGGCCACTCACATTGGCTGCAGCAGGAAGCGCTGACCTGCAGCCGAAAAGTTCAGCAGCACTAAGCTATCGAGCTAACAGCAATGCCGCGTCGTTTTGCTTCCTCGAAGCACATTTCGCTTACAGAAAACCACCAAACCTCACCTCAACTCTTATCGCGCGCGGAGACCTAACACGAAGTGTTCGAGGTCGCAACGTCATTCGGAACAGGCAAATGTCCCTGACGAAATCGAAGAGGACGGCTATCAGCTACCCTGCCTAGTGTCACTGCTACCCTGCCTAACTGTGAGCTATGCTGAAGCTATTGGCCTCGAGGCCCACCAATGGAAACGCCGGCGCCACCGTCGCGTGACGTGCTTGGCAGATCACGTGGTCTGAGCGGCCGCGTCGGCTGCTTGTGGCGCACTGCCGCGTGCTTTGAAAACGAGTTTCAAGTCCCACATGCGCTGCGGTGTTTCAAATTCGAAGTTTTCTCTCATTTTCTGCTCAATTGAAGCCATTGTAATAGAGTGGCTGCCTCCGAAGGCGACGAACATGGGGCTCTACCGCTCGGTGCCGCAGTGCCGCGCTTACGCAAGGAGCCCAGTGTCTGCCTGCACGCGGGACAAGAAACACCGCGTGAAGCTGGTTGTAAAGCTAAGAACCGGAAGTAGTCATCCGTTACGGTCTTGTGTGCAACAATACTTCCCGCGGCGAGACTTTTGTTACTGCGTCGGGCCTGCGATGTTTCGGTGAGTAGCAGACAGCGCGCCACTGAGACGATGGCTCGCGCGCGCTTCCCGCCGGCAATGATGCTTATCTGCACAGGATGGAAAAGCGCTACCCAAGACCTTTTACCACGTGCGATGCCATCTCAGAACCCTCCCAATGCGACCTCTTGATCGTCGCCCCGTGCTCAGCGTCCACAAAATCGGCTGCAGATGCGGAAGTCATTTTTAGATACGCTGAATTAAAAAACCCCACAGGGTCCCTTATGCATTCGTTAAAGATGACTAGAAGGCGAAAGCCATCTTCTTGTCAGTCGATGTACTGATTCTCCCGCGCCCCCCTCCAAAAGCGTTCTGCACCTAACGCGGTTTTGCACGGCCTCCGTGACCGATCCCGGAGGCAATGCAAAGCGACCATGACGTGTGAATACGTCATCATGTGACGTAACATTATGTGACGTCATAATGACGCTACATATTTTGGCGATCTGTGACGTCATACGGTGACACCATCACGTGACGATTATTTTTTGCATCGCTCGTGTTGGCGCCGCCGACGCGGACGCCGACGGGCAACCTTCCCATTTGATGAGGCATGCATTGCTTCATAAGCTACATAAATTTTGCATTGCCTCCGTGAGCGGCCCACCGATGATCGGCCCACCGGCCAACCCCATGTATTTTCTGGAGCCTTATTTATTTACGTGGAAAAGATGCCACCCTGTTGGCGTTAGACACGACACTGCTGCCAAAATTGCTGGGTACACGCCAAATAATTACTATCCTGCTTTGCGGCTGCTGGTTGCTGCAATAAGTTCTATTTTATTCACCGCTCTTTCAAGTTCATGTGGGTCCTAGTTCACAGCCGACGTTTGCAGAACAAATCCGGCAAACGTTACTGTATTTTCTTTCTTTTTCTAGGCGTCGCATGCTGCTACATGCTCGGTCTCGTATAGACTGGTTCTTCTTCCAACAGCAATCTCGAAGTGGTGAAGCTTTGGTCTATGAATTTTTTGATGACAGAGAGCGGCAAGTTCACTGGAATGCAACGGAACGATAATTAAGGAGCATTGAAAAGAGGCGTCGCATTTGCTCACGTTTTCTGTGAGCACCAAACGAAACGAATGCGCTGAATAAAGAAACAGAAGCAGCGGCATTTGCCCGCTGAGAAGACCGATCAATACGCAGTGCGAGACAACTTGTCAAATGACATTGAAACGTACCCGAATTTAGACCGAAAAGAAAAAAAAAAAAAACACTGAATCGTCGGGACGGCAGATCACAAAGTTGCCATGCGCACCGAAGCCGCAGTTGTAAGGAATTGTTTTTGAACTGCTCTGATAGCGTCCGCGCAACAGTAGTTGTTTGTTTACTCACAAATTCTCATATTTTGCGGCGTAAAGTTCACAGCGCGGTGCCAAAACGCGATCGCAGCAAAAGCGAAACCATCAGTACGAACATACATGCCAGACGCTCATACATGCAGAGGCACCATCATCGTCGCGAACCCGTGCGATCGCTGGCTTGAGGCTTCTTTCTGTTATGCTCCGTTTGGTTATACAGGCAGTCTACTCTAACGAGATATTTCACATAGTCTGCACTCAGCGAGTGACTACCTTTCACGCAAGAAGCGCGGTTCAGGGTCTCCAACGCGGTGATAGCGTGAAGCGGTGCTCGGTTTTCTGCAAAGAGACAGCGACTGTAGACTATCTTGTGCATTGAGTTCGTCGAAAATGATTATTTTGACAGTACAGAACACAGCTCATTTCGAAAGTACTTACAGAAATGCCCTGGAGGGCTTCCGCGAGGCGTTTTTGTAGAGCGCCGACAGCAAAACCTATGGGGAGCGCGCCGGCGGTATCCTGCCTAGCACGCAATCGAGGCGCGTCCGATAGAGGGCGACTCCGTAACTCCTCGAGGCCAATATGCATCGCCACACCAGCGATGCCAGGGGCGTAGGGGAAATTATTTTTTCGGGGGGGGGGGGGGGGAGGGGGGGGGGGGGGAGGGGGGCACCTTCTTGATCTGAAGTGCGGGCCGAACAGGCAGATGTGGTCGAGTGACCTTTTCTGCTTTGGGCCATGGCAAAAAAAAAAAAATATGAGGGGGGGGGGGGCGGGGTCCCCGGTGTGTCACCCCCTGGCTACGCTAATGAGCGACGCGCTCCGTCCGCTCAAATTCCGTCACGTCGAAAACCCGATACGTGGCCGCAGCTCGCCAGAAAGATTCGGGCTTAATTTTATGACATAACTAACCTCAAGTAACTTTTTGCGAGCGTAACCAAGACGCTTGGCGCGTACCAATTCGAGAAACTCAACTGACACGCTAAGCTGCGTACCACCCTCGCGAGCTCGGGGACTCCCTATCTTACTTGCTGACCGATGACCAAGCACTCCGTGAAGAGGGTGGTTCCAGTGGTCCTCGGAGAAATGTCCACCATGAATCAAAGTTCTTTGTCCAGGCGACGCCGACGGTTGGTGAACGCGCACAACGAAAATGATGAGTCCACGGCAGGCATGACTTGCGACTTGTAAGTTCACTTCTCAGGCTTCCCCGGAGGGAGCCATTAGCCTTAGGCCTACTATGGTAACGTCGTGTATTTGCCGAGGTTTGGAGTATTCGCCGAGCGTCACATGTATTCCAGAAGCTCGCTTGAAGGGCGAGAATTGTCGTGCGGGAGGAACTTGAGAGTCGAATAAATGTCCGTGGCAAGTTAACAGTCACTCTTGCACATGTTGAGCAGCGAGCAGTCTCTGGTAGCAACCAAAACACACTGTCTGCGGCGGTGTCAGAAGGCTTGTCAGGCACGAAGTTTTTCGAAACGTTGCTCACATTTCAATGTTCGGAGGTTGAAGGCAGTACTTTTTGAGTCCGTGTAGAAGACGCACGGTAACACGAGCGCGACGTCTTCGAGCGCAGCCTGTCAGTGCGTGAGTACGACAGCAATGCGACGCAGAGCTCAGCAGACAGACAAAGCAACCACCGCGGTCGAAGGAAGAAAGCAAGATGGGGGTCCAAAACCACGGAAAGACGCCCCCGACGACGGAAATCAAGATCACATGATGCTTGGCCGACGACGGTCGACGGTCGACGTGCCTGCGCATTGGTCAATCTTGTGTTTACGTCACTGTCGCAATGCGCCACGACCGTTCTTATCACAGCGATCAACGCGACGGGCAATGTAGAAAAGAAACCTCAAGAAAAAAAGTCGCGTCATCGTGGTCCAGCCGAACATGGAATGTTCTAGAAGCAGCTCCCGTGTTCTTTGACAGCAACTGCGTAGTTAGCGCTGTCGCCTTCGTTTTATCGATGTAATACAAAAAATCCGCGAAAGCGCTACATTAACGCGTGATTTTAAAAATGCAATATGGACGTTACCAAATTTATTTTCGGTACTTGCGTGCAAAAAGCCTGCTTCTGGTATATGAGAAAAGAAGTTTTGTGGAATGTATTGCTGCAATGCAAGCTTCGGATTCGCGATCGTGCTCCGGCGACGAGCGTTGCCACACGTTCCGAGTTAATTAAATTAAGCTCTTTTACGTGTCCACAATCCGCTTATGAGGCACGTCGAAAGTGGCTGCATACGGAAAAATTTCGCGAGCGTAAATTTAAGTCTACTAGCGTACTCAAGAGAAGAGCAGCGCTAGTAACCAAGACCGAGACGAAGGCAGGAGGACACATACAAGGCGGCTGACCAACAACACGTTTTATTGTGTTTTCACGTGAATGGTTACTAGGGAACAATCAGTAAAAAAAAGTAGAGACTTTTCTAAGCTCGTAGACTCGGGTTCGACTCTCGGCATAGGCGGCATTTCGATGGGGGCCAAATGCAAAACACCCGTGTATTTTGGTTTAGGTGCTCGCTAAAAACCTTAGGCGGCCAGCATTGAACGATATACGTCGTGCTTCGAAAACGCATCGTGGTTTTCATCTGCAAAGCTAAGAATGACGTCGAAGAAAATAGGGATTCGAGATATCATAGTAAACGGTGTTCTGTCGCGTGCTGTACAATATTTCATTTTGGTGTAGCGAAACTGACGGCAGTCTGATACAATTATATCCTTTTTGGTCAGGAAATCCTTCGAAGATACATGCTGGCGTTGTTCTACGTATCAGCCTAACGCTGTGCAGTCGGCAAGCAAGTGTTCGCAGTTACGCTTCTTGCAGTGTTCAGTTCTTCCACTTCAGTAATTTACCGAGACCAATTCAACACGCTAGTGAATACACCAACATTTTAGTTTAATTCCTTCATCCATTGAGCACGTTAGGAGGGTTATACGTATGCGAACATGTCAATAATCCATTATGAAAACTTTACAACGCAAACAAACCAGACACAGAAGGAGCAGGACAAAAACTTGTTTCCTGCCCCTTATGCGCCTCGTTTGTCCTCGCTGCCAAGTTTCATAATGAATCTATACCAACCAGTCCGGCTATCTACCCTTCTGCAATAATAACAATATCTGGGGTTTTCGTGCAAAAACCACGATATGATTATGAGACACGCCGAAGTGCGCGGCTCCGGAAATTTCGACCATATATGGTGTTCCTTTAACCTGCACTGGCATCGCACAGTACACGGGCCTCTAGCATTTCGCCTCCATCGAAATGCGGCCGACATTCGATCCCGCGACATTCGGGTCATTGCGGTCAAGTACTTGCTAATTCATCGAAATTACGAGGAAGCGCACGAAATGAGCGAAATGAAAGGGTTGTCAGTAGGCGGTCGTATTGTCTTTTACTTGTCTTTCGTCGATTCGCTCCTTCACTTTTTAAAAGCAAAGCTGTTTAAACCGGCCGTAAAAACTTTGGTGTGTACAAAAAACTATCATCATCATGAACAGAATATGAGCCATAGAAATCGGGCAAATGTCACAACTCACCGCTACGCACCACTGGATTAACCCAGTGATAAACACATTGGCCGCACTTTTGAGCTTCGCTAAAACGTCGGAGTGCTTCAGCGGTACGTACAACAAGAGAATAGGGAACGGAAAAGGCAACGGCGGCTGCGAGAAGACCCCGAAGCGATGAAAGCCCTACGCGAACGACGACGTGCCCGTAAATCTATGGGAGGTGCAAACGCTCGGTTTCAGCGCGAGTTTCTGCCTCTGGATTTGGACATCCGTGCCGTGTGTGACTGTCCTGGTTTAACTCGAACGTCTGCGCTGAGAAGCAACCTAGAAACAACCTAGCATCACCTAGCTGAAGCCTAGCAACAACCTAGAGCAACCCAGAGTTACGTTCAGAATCATCCAGTTCGCATTTCAAGCATTGCGGGACTTAGTGCAAGCTTCGCAATTTTTTTCTTTCAAGGAAGCATAGATAAACCGAGTGCGTCTTGTCTACGTTTAACGTGTAATTGCCCGCAGGCGCTCAGATGATTCACAATCGAAGGATGTTTCTTCTCATTGTGAGTCAGCGGAAAGACATCGTCTCTCCCAACTATAGTTTGGGACGAGAACACATCTCACGAATATTCACAGGCACTAGAGATGTGAATTATCCAACATTCATTCAGTAATCCACTTGAATCTTAATCAACTCTCTTAAACGTATTTATAATGCTCCATTCTCAACTTTCAAATATGGACGCGTCTTATCGCGGCTCCCGCTTGCAGCCTGGCGAATGAGAGCATATTGTTGTTTTTGAATGTTTATGTAGGTGTAACGTAATAATAATAGTTGGGTAGTGGAGGCTCCGGAAATTTCGACCACCTGGGATTCTTTAACGTGCACCAATCTAACTAGACGGTATCTAGTATCTTGCTTGCATCGAAATGCGGCCACCGCGGCCGGGAATCGATTACACGACCTTCAGGTTATGTTGTAGCGGACGACCTCGTCAAACACAGCCTGTATGGCGTCATCTCGTCGTTTCTTGTACGGCCGTGTTGTACGCGAAGGTCACGTACGGGGATGCGCCCCACGTCTTGTGTTCGACGTCGACGTACATGGCCAGCATGTCGGCGATGGTTCTTATTTAGACGCTCGGCCAGCTGTTCGTCTGTGGGTTGGTACGCGGTGGTCCGGCGGTGGCTTGTGTGGCTGTATTGCAGATCGCCTGAGTTAGATCACCGTAAACGCCGTACCTCTGTCGGTGATGAGAACCTCTGGGGCGCCGTGTCGAAGGACGATGCTCTAACGAAGAACTTGGCTACCTCAGCGGCATGCCTTTGGGCAGGGCTTTTGTTTCGGCGTAGCGCGGGAGGTAGTCGGTAGCCACGACGATCCATTTATTTCCGCAAGTCGACGATGGGAACGGCCCCGAGATCCATCCCGATCTGCTGGAATGGTCGCCGAGGAGGCTTGATCGGCTGAAGGAAGCCTGCTGGTCTTGTGGGCGGTGCCTTCGTCCGCTGACAGTATCGGCACGTCCTTACGTAGCGAGTGACGTCGGCGGCAAGGCGCGGCCAGTAGTACTTTTCCTGTACTCGTGCGAGCGTGCGGGAAAGTCCGAGATGTCCAGCCGTCGGGTCATCGTACGGGCATGCAGAATATTTGGTCACGTCCCGAAGGTACAACGATAAGGTAGCTGGCTCGGGCCGGAGAGAAGTTCTTCTTTACGAGACGTTCGTTTTTCAAGAAGAATGATGCCAATCCTCGCCTGAATACTTGTGGGACAACGATGGCCCTGCCCTCCAGGTATTCCACTAGACCCTCCAGTTCAGGGTCGGCTCGCTGTCGTCGGCGAAGTCGTCGGCACTTATGGCTCCCAAGAAGCTGTCATCACTGGTCGTCGCGCGGTGGTGGGTCGACGGCGGCACGAGACAAGCAGTCGGCGTCGAAGTGTTTCCTTCCGGACTTGTACACGACGGTAATGTAAAATTCTTGAAGTCTTAGGCTCCACCGTGCGAGGAGACCTGAAGGCTCCTTCAAGTTAGCTAGCCAACACAAGGCGTGATGGTCGCTCACAACTTTGAAGGGCCTGCCGTAGAGGTAGGGCCGAAACTTGACGTAGCCCAGATGATGGCGAGGCACTCCTTTTCTGTTGTGGAATAGTTGGCCTCTGCCTTAGACAGACAGCGACCGGCTAGCATAACTGATAACCCTTTCCAGTCCGTCCGTCCGCTGCACAGGACGGCGCCGAGTCCTACGCTGCTTGCATCGGTGTGAATCTCCGTATCGGCGTATTCGTTGAAATGCGCAAGTATCGGAGGCGTCTGCAGCGTCGTTTCAGTTCATGAAATGCTTCGAGTTGCGCTGTTTGCCACCTGAATTCGACGTCGGTCTTCGTGAGCTGCGTTAGTGGCTCGGCGATCCGTGAAAGTCTTTGACAAAGCGTCTGTAATAGGCGCAGAAGCCGAGAATCGGCGCACGGCCTTCTTGTCGGTGGGTGGCGGGAAAGCGGCGATGGCAGCTGTTTTCTGCGGGTCTGGGCGCACTCCAGTCTGCTGATCACGTGACCCAAAAACAAGAGCTCCTCGTACGCGAAGCGGCACTTCTCTGGCTTCACGTGAGCCCGGAGTTCCTGACTGCTTGAAATACGGATTCAAGGCGCTGGAGGTGTTCGTCGAAGTTCGAGGAAAGCACAACGACGTCGTCCAAGTAAACAAGGCAAGTTTGCCACTGCAAGCCAGCTAATACTGTATCATGACTCGTTGAAAGTCGCAGGTGCCGAGCAAAGACCGAAGGGCATGACCTTGAGCCCGAAAAGGCCTCTCGTGTTATGGCGGCAGTCTTTTCGCGGTCTCTCTCGTCGACTTCGATTTCCCAGTAGCCGGTCTTGAGGTCCATCAAGAAAAGTACTTCGCGTTGTGAAGTCGATCTAGGGCGTCGTTTATACGTGGGAGAGGGTACACATCCTTTTTCGTGATTTTGTTCAGGCGACGATAATCGACGCAGAAACGTAGGTCCCATCCTTCTTCCTCACTAACACCACAGGTGACGCCCACGGACTCTTGGACGGCTGGATGATGTCATCGCGAAGCATTTCGTCGACCTGTTTCTTGACGGCCTCGCGTTCTCGCGTCGAAACTCAGTATGGGCTCTGACGGATTGGTCGGGCACTTTCTTCTGTTATGATGCGATGTTTCGCGACTGGGGGTCTGTCGAATTCTTGACGACGACGAGAAACAGTCCTTGTATTGCAGGAGCAGGGTTTTGAGCTGGTCTTGCTTGACCTTCGGAAGGCTCGGGTTGACGTCAATATCTGGTTCGGGACCTCGATTCGTCGAAGCAGGTTCGGCAGCATCGAAGAGGGCGAAAGCATTGCTGGCAGCCACACATTCATCGATGTAGGCGACCGTCGTACCAATGTTGAGGTGCCTATATTCGTGGCTGAAGTTTGACAGCACTTTTTGCTTTACCGTCACGCAGCTCGGCCATACCTCTTGCGACGCAAATTTGACGGTTCAGGAGTAGGTGCTGATCGCCCGGATGACGCCTTCAAGGTTCGCAGGTTTTTTCGGTGCCAACGGAAATAATGCGTGGAGCGCGGCGGAACGGCCACCTGCTATTCATCATTCAATGCATGGTTCCCTGGCGTCGCGTGGGGTAGGAACGCTTTTGTCGGTTAGTATTATCGACTCAGACTCAGGTCGATGACGGCGCCGTGGACACTTAGGAAGTCCATTCCAAGTAACACATCCATGGAGCAGTTCTGTAGGATTACAAGCTTGCAGGATAAGTCCGGTTATTGATGGTGACTCTCGTCGGGCAGATACCAATCGGCCTTATCACGTGGCCTCCAGCTGTCCGGATTTGGGTCACTCCAAGCGGTCTTTACTTTCTTCAGCTTGGTGGCGAATGACCCATTGGCGACGGAATAGTCGGCCCCAGTGTCGACGAGAGCGGTGACGTTGTGGCCGTCGAGGAGAACGTCGAAGTCGATATTCCGTCGCCTTGCATTGAGGTTAGGTCGCGGCGTCGGATCACGGCTGCGTCGATTTGTTGCGGTGCTTCCATGCTGCGTCGTCAGGTCTTCTTTGGTCCGCGAGGTTTCGTCGGCAGGGCTTCGTCTGCTTCGCGTCGTGTTCTGCAGGTCTCGTCGCGTTGTCATCGTCGGCGGCCGCGGAGGATCTTCGGCGTTTCGTCGTACAGCAACCGCACCTCCATCGGTTGCTGCCCTTAGTTTCCCGGACACGGTGTTGCGTCTGGGGTCGCGGTTCCGTTGCCCGCTTAGGATACGGGCCGTGGTACCCTTTTTGCTGTCACCGTGGTTGCGACTCGGGTAGCGTGGATGTGGGACCACGAGTGGATGTCGTGCTTGAAGCCGTCATGAGAGCCGAGGAAAGATGAAAAAAACTTTATGTACAGAATTTACATGTTTTGAAAACTCCGACCACAAGCCTGCCAGCCAGACATCGTCGGCTGGGGCGTCTCTTTCACAACTGGCCGGCACGGCCTTTCAAAACGGGAGCAGCCTTGTGTCGTCCTCTCTAGGCAGGCGCTGCCGGCTCTCTCTCCTTTGAAGTCGGGCCGCCCCTTGCCAGCCGGACCGTCGTCTTCCCAGCCGCGCCCTTGTTCCCTCGCAGGCGTTGAGTGCGCCATGCCTGTCTCCCCCCCCCCCCCCCCCCCCCCCCAGGATGCTGCCTTCAGCCGTTGGGCAGGGTGAAGAGTTACGACTGGCGTCAGTTGTCGGTGCCGGCTGGGCGATGACGCTGTTTCCCGGATACCTCTTTTCTGGGAAGTCGGCGGCATGGTGGCCGCTGGGTTGAGGCACAACAACGGGCTAGGCCACCGCCCCCGGTTTGGGCCAGTGTACTGCCGGCGGTGCGGTAACATGTAGCGGCCGGGCAACGGCGCGCGGGAAGGTCGTTGTTCTTGCCACTATGTTCCGGTGAGGTAGTCGTCGATGTCGCGAGGCCATTCCCCTGGCTGCGGGTGCGGCGCGTTGGTGGTGAATGCGCGTAGCCCCATCTGTCGGTACTGGCAGCGGCGGTACATGTGGCCGGCCTCCCCGCAGTGGTAGCAGAGCGGGCGGTTATCAGGGCGCGCCAAACGTCGGTATTCCTTGGGGTGTAGCGCTGGCCGACAGGTGGGCGGTAGGGCGTCGATGGTGGCAGCGGTGGCGGCGGTGTCTGGTGACGGGACTGCCTCGATGCGGTGTCTTGACGTGGCGCGGCGCGGGAGCGAAGCGTCGGGCTGCAGCAGCGTAGCTCATGGCTTGCGGCTGAGGCTGTGGCGGTTCAAGGGTGCCCAGCGACTGTTGGATTTCTGCGCGAACGACGTTTGCGATCGATTCCACAGGCTGTGGTGAGGGTAACAGCTTGCGCAGTTCCTCCCGCACGATCGCTCGGATCGTTTCGCACAGGTCGTCGGAACCGAGAGCATGAACAGCTGGGCTTCTTGAATCGATCGGCGATTATACTGGTGGGTGCGCATTTCCAGAGTGCTCTCGATCGTTGTGGCCTCGGGGACGAATTCCTGGACTGTCTTGGGTGGGTTTCGCATGAGCCCAGCGAAGAGCTCTTGCCTTACTCCTCACATGAGGAAACGAACCTTCTTCTCCTCGGTCATCTTAGGGTCGGTGTGGCGGATGAGTCTGGTCATTTCTTCCGCGAAGATTGTCACCTTTTCGTTCGGGAGCTCGACCCGTGTTTCCATTAATGCGGCGGTCCTTTCCTTTCGCCCGACGCTTGTGAACGCTGCGACGAAGCTGGTCCGGAAGATGCCCTACCTTGTCAGGGTAGACTCCCTGTTCTCGAACCAGGTCCTGGCACTGTCTTCCAACGCGAAGTACACATAGTGTAACTTGTCGTTATTGTCCCTGTAGCTGAAAGCCGCAGTCTCTCGTACGACTCGAGCCACGATTCTGGGTACCCACATGATGATCCCCGAAATATCGGCGGCTCCCTTGGCTGCTGCATCATGATCGTGGGTGGTGGCGCAGTGGCTGTCATGGTGCTTGTCGTCGTCGCGGTCTTGGTCTTGTCAGGTAGGGGTCCGTATTCTGGCGGGAGACCTTGCTGCCTGCGGCTGGCTCGCTGGTTGGCATCGATGTCCCCTTGACGGTGTGGGCTTGGCTCACGGTTGGAGAGGGGCGTACGGTACATGGACCGGGAAGCACCTCCACCAGATGTCACGTGGTCGTGACGCTGAGGAAACAGGCGGCGTGTCCAAAATGAAACTTTTTATTTGGCTGAACTTGTGGCCTTGAAACGGAAAGTTAGTTAGTTAAAAGACTTTATTTGTTCATCCGGTGGACGACTATCCCAACCCTGCGAGGGGAGGATCATCGCGATGCGGCCAGCACACATCACCTCAGCGTGACGTCCTCTACTCGGCGAGCAGCCCTCGCTACTCCCGCCTTCTTCTGGCACTCGCGCCTGCCCCTGTGCTGGGGTGGTAGCGAGCACCTGGCGCTTTCACTCGGGCGCTGCTTTTCGAGGGCAAGCGAAATCCACTGGACGGCCCTTGTCTGTTCTTTCCGTTGGTCGCTTCCCGCGGCGGCCGCAAGCCACGGCGGGAGCGTCGTCACTGTCCTTACCTCCCTCAGATTCTGTTCACAATCCCACAAAATGTGGGCCGCAGTAGCTCTTTCCGATCCACACACGCAACACAAGTCACTTGCATATAGGCTGGAACACACGTGCTTCATGAGCACGCGCGTGGGTAGCGACCCAGTTTGCAGTTGCCGGAACGTCACCGCCTCGCTTCTGGTCAGGCCCGGGTGAGGTGGGGCATAGTCCTGCGCCCCCTAGTCTGTGCCATTTCAGCAATTCACTGTATTCTGTCATCCTGTCTTTCGCCTCGAACCAGCACTCCTCTGTCGAGTCCGCCGGTTGGGCGGCGCGGTATGTGAAACCTCGCGCCGCTCGTTGGCCGTCTCATTGTGGTTCACGTTGCCGCGGGGCGACACGTCCCTACCCATGTGGGCCGGGAACCACTTGATTGTCACCGTTCTTTCCGCTAGGTTCACCGCGCGCAGCACCCGCACTGCTGCCACTCATACTCTGCCTCTGGCGTAGTTCCGCACCGCGGTCCTGAATCACTCAGCACGGTCGTGCATCCGGGGTCGGCGATGATGATGATGATATGTGTGTTTAATGGCGCAAGGGCCAATTGATGGCCAAAGAGCGCCAGTTCATGGGACAAAGGATGTGAACAATGGTTGCGGTAAGTAGCTGTATAGGGGCTTTAAAATTCCTCGCGCTAAAGGCGGGTAAAACTATATATAATATATATATATATATATTATAATATATAATATATATATATATATATATTGTGAGCGCTGACTAATAGTTCATCTTCATCTGTACAGAACCATTGTATCATCATCTTCGTTTGTCACGCGGGCTGCGCCGCTTTGGGACATTGAAATATAACCTTTCGATTACCGAACTGGGCGTCGTCTCATAAGTGGTGGAGGTGCGGGGTAATTAGGGACGAGGCCCACAAACTACGCTACGTTCCTTTTTACCTCAGGGAAGTGGCTAAAACCTGGTTCCACAACCATGAAAGTGACTTTCCTGATTGGGCAGCCTTCACGGCGCAACTCCGTCAGATATTTGGTACATCTGCAGGACGCTCTGAGGTAGCCAAACAGAAGCTCGCAACCCGCATCCAAGGGCCCGACGAATCATATACGTCGTATATTGAAGACGTTCTGGCTCTCTGTCGCCGTGCCCAGAGTGACATGACGGAGGCCGATCGCATCCGTCACATACTGAAAGGCGTGAACTCTGTGGCCTTCAATGCTCTCGTCATTCAGAGCCCAAATACAGTTCAGGACATAATCACCACATGCCAACGCCTGGACGTGCTCTATTCCATGCGCCTTCCACACGCCTCCTCTGACGCTCGCTTTGTTGGAGAACAAGAATTGCGAGCCCTGATCCGCACCATTGTCAGAGAGGAACTTCACGGTCTTGTTCCGGGCAACACAGCCACTTCGCCTGTCCGCTCTCCTCCTCCCAACCTGCGTGAAATTATCAAGGACGAACTGGCATCGATGACAAGCGTCGCACGTGCCCCGTCTCCTGTACCTTTTCGCATGCCTTCGTACGCAGAAGTTGCATCACGGGCCCCTGCACCAATGTCATCTGCGCCTGCGGACGTTCCGTGCGACCATTTGGCTTCGATGGCAGCACAGGCACAAGGGCAACCACACTACTCTACCTGGCGTCCTTCGCGCCCCGTCTGTTTCTACTGTGGCATACGGGGCCATATATCCCGTTTCTGCCGCCGCGTCAGCAGGATGAACGACGTGGCTATTCTGCTTATGAAAGAGACTTTGCCCCAAGATCTGATGCCTACGCTCCAGCACCGTATCCATCCTCCTCACGTCGGTCGCCCTCACCTCCACTGCCCCAAGCCATGCCTCGTCCTTCTCGTTCACCTCGCCGCCGTTCTCCGTCACCATTTCGGCGTACGACATCACCCTTGCGTCCTGCTCCGATCTCTCTGGACAGCCACTCGGAAAACTAGAAGCTGCAGTTTTTGGAGGGGAAACTGCTCGTTGTCGAAACGTCACAACTCCTCCGTCTCGCCCAGCAAATTTACTGCCTGTTTGTGTGGAAGGTGTTTGTGTTGACGCCCTTGTAGACACTGGAGCCGCAATTTCAGTCATTAACCGCGAATTGTGTTTTCGTCTACGGAAAGTGCAAACTCCTTATGTCGGTCCCCTGTTATGCGGCGCTAATGACAATCCGATTTGCCCGACCGGACAGTGTACTGCGCGCGTTCTCATCGACGGAGTCCGCCATCATGTACAGCTGGCTGTGCTTTCTTCATGCGCTCATCAGATAATCTTAGGCTGGGACTTCCTATCGGCTTCGTCGGCTGTCATTTCTTGCGGTCAACCTCTCATTCGTATTACGGACACTGAGCTTTCTTCTGCTGCCGATTTTTCACCGCCCAACCTTGTCACAGCTGCGGATTTTCTCCTGCCTTCAGGGCAAGAACGTGTACTTACGATCAGGTCACGAGACGTTATAGATGGCGACGCGGTGGTTACACCTTGCCAGCGCTGTATTTCTCGAGGCATCGCCATCGCATCTTGTCTAGTGCGGTTCACACGTGGTTATGCAAGCATCACCGCCTACAACACGACGCCAGAAGCCCTACTGCTGCCAGAGGGGACTACTGTTGCCAGCATTACCGAAGACGCACCGGTATGTGTCGTTACTGTTTCAACTGACTCGTCATTTCCACAATGTACGCCCGCGGAAGGTTCATCGCGTGCTCTAAAGGCCACTTTGAGTACAGATCTCAATCCGACCCAGACTGATGCCTTGCTGACCATATTAATGAAACACAACGCTTGCTTTGACGTTTGTTCCGATGGCCTGGGTCAAACAACAGTGGCCGCTCATCGCATCGACACAGACGGATCTCGTGTCATTCGTCGCCGCCCTTACCGTGTATCAGCTTCTGAACGCAAAGTTATAGAAGAACAAGTCAACGATATGCTCGCACGCAACATTATCAGGCCTTCGGCAAGCCCGTGGTCTTCTCCTGTTGTGCTCGTTAAAAAAAGGATGGCTCGGTGCGATTTTGCGTTGATTATAGAGCGCTGAACAATATTACTCGTAAGGACGTCTATCCTATGCCTCGGATCGACGACGCTCTTGATACTTTACAAGGTGCCGAGTACTTTTCGAGCCTCGACTTGCGCTCTGGTTATTGGCAGATCCCGATGCACGAGTCCGATAAAGAGAAGACTGCATTTGCCACACCTGATGGACTCTTTGAATTCAATGTAATGCCTTTTGGCCTCTGCAATGCCCCAGCCACATTCGAACGAATGATAGATACGGTACTGCGTGGATTAAAATGGAAGACCTGCCTTTGCTACCTGGACGACATCGTCATCTTTTCATCCAGCTTCTCACAGCACCTGGAACGGCTAGACGAAGTTCTGACCTGTCTAGCTAAGGCCGGTCTCCAGCTAAACACTAAGAAGTGTCGGTTTGCCAGCCGCAGCATCAAGGTATTAGGTCACGTTGTCAGCAGGCATGGCATTGAGCCCGATCCCGACAAAGTTGCTGCAGTACTGCACTTTCCTACACCAACCACACCTAAAGACCTTCGCAGCTTCCTCGGCTTAGCGTCGTACTTCCGCCGCTTTGTGCGTGATTTCGCCACTATTGCAGCTCCTTTGCACAAGCTTTTGACCGCGAGCGCACCTTTTGTCTGGTCGGATGAATGCGCAGCCGCTTTTCACACTCTCAAGCGATGCCTCACATCGCGGCCAGTGCTTCGGCATTTCGACCCTGCAGCGTCTACTGTCCTACACACTGACGCAAGTGGACATGGCATCGGTGCCGTCCTGCTGCAGCGGAACCACGCTTCCGAAGAACAAGTCGTGGCCTACGCGAGCCGCACTCTTTCTCCTGCTGAGCGAAATTACAGCATCACCGAACAAGAATGCCTCGCCGTCGTGTGGTCCGTACAAAAGTTTCGCCCTTATTTATACGGCCGGCATTTCACAATCGTCACTGACCATCATGCTCTGTGTTGGTTATCGTCTCTCAAGAATTTGTCGGGACGCCTTGGCCGTTGGGTACTGCGTTTGCAAGAGTATGACTACAGTGTCACATATAGGTCGGGTCGGCAACACCAAGATGCTGACGCTTTGTCGCGGTGCCCGCTCTCGCCAAGCGCCCAAGTGTCGCCTTCAATCTGTTCATCACCAACCAGCCAAGTGACCAAGCAGACGGCCGGTAGTCCGAAAGAGTCCGTTGCCTCAGTGGACATTCTTTCATCCACAGATCTCACCTCGCTCCAACATGCAGATACATACTGCCGCACAATCATCGATCGGCTTACAGGCTTATCCCGTGCCCCCAACAGCCGCTTAAGACGACAGCTTGAACGTTTTAAACTTCGAGATGGAACGTTATGTAGGCACATTTACCACCCTCTCGGTAACCAATGGGTTCCAGTCGTCCCTCGTTCACTTCGTCTCCAGGTTTTACAAGCCCTGCACGACGACCCGACAGCTGGCCACTTGGGTTTTCACAAGACTTACGAGCGCATCAAAACTCGGTGCTTTTGGCCTGGCCTCTCAACAAGTGTGGCGAAGTACGTCGGTTCCTGCGCGTCATGCCAACACCGAAAACGTACCACATCTCTTCCCGCAGGCCCTTTACAACCTCTGCCGTGCCCGTCCGCTCCCTTTGACTTCGTGGGCATCGACTTATACGGACCCCTCCCGCTTACGCCAGCCGGTCACCGCTGGATTGTTACTGCCGTGGACCACCTAACTCGCTACGCGGAGACGGCAGCTCTTCCCTCTGGTGCTACCTCGGAAGTAGCCGATTTTGTCCTGCGCGCCATTATTTTGCGCCACGGTGCCCCTCGTGTTCTCCTTAGTGACCGTGGCAAGACATTTCTTTCCCATGTTCTTGCTGAAGTCCTCCAGGCCTCTAACACCGTACATAAGACCACATCAGCATATCATCCGCAAACAAATGGTCTTACAGAGCGTTTTCACCGAACTTTGTCCGACATGATATCCATGTATGTTCAGCCAGATCACAAAAACTGGGACACTGTACTCCCTTTCGTCACGTTTGCATATAATACTGCCACACAACGCACGACGAATTACAGCCCGTTTTTCCTCGTGTTTGGCCGTGAACCGACTTTTGTTCTGGACACCACATTTTTATCCACGCCCTCTGTTCCATCTTCGTCCCTTCCAGAAGAGTTCGCTGCTCGCGTCGCCCGCTGCCGTGAAATTGCCCGCGCCAACACTGCTACCATTCAGGACAAGAGGAAAGTCCGTTTTGACGCGAAACGTCGAGTTGTTTCGTTCCGTCCAGGCGACGAAGTCCTCCTGTGGACACCTGTTCGTACCCCTGGGCTCTGTGAAAAATTTCTTCATAGATATCTCGGTCCATACACCGTGCTGGAAAGGACATCTGCCGTGAACTATCGCGTCGCTCCAGCCAGCGCGGCTACTGATCGTCGTCGCCGCAGCACCGAGATCGCTCATGTCTCTCGCCTGAAACCATATATTCGGCGTTCCTACCCTTAACCTGCTGCCCGCTTTCGCGAAGGGGGAAAATAGTGTGAGCGCTGACTATATAGTTCATCTTCATCTGTACAGAAACCATTGTAATCATCTTCGTTTGTCACGCGGGCTGCGCCGCTTTGGGACATTGAAATATAACCTTTCGATTACCGAACTGGGCGTCGTCTATATATATATATATATATATATATATATATATATATATATATATATATATATATATATAGATATTAAAGTCATGAGAGTGACGTGAAATATGCGTAGTGGAATGAATGACAAGTGGTCGCAAGAATAAAACTGAAGATATGACATCAGCACGAATGCCTCGTCAATGCCCTTGAGTCCAAGGGCCGCGAGGCAAGTGCTGTCTTTAACGTATTCACCGCAGCAGCGACCTCTGCTTAGAGGCCGTGCTACGGTTCACCTTGATATATGGCATGAAAACTCTGTACATCGTTTAAAAAAGCAGACTGTGACTGATATGTAAAAAGCGGGTCCCTACCGATGAACATTGAAGGATGAAGGAAATTGCTGTCGATAGGGTAATGAAAAGTTTTTTTCTGATAGCATCGAGTTCCTTGCACTGGATGAGGACGTGAAGGACAGTGAGTGGCTGACCACATCTATCACACAAAGGTGGTTCGCCACCGGACAGAAGGTGTGTGTGTGTACTGTATGTGTGACCGATCCTAAGTCTGCAGAGTGTAACTTCTGTGTGGCGTGATTTTGATATTGGCGGCCAATTACCTAGATGCGGTTTGACAACGTGTAGCTTATTTCGTGTATGCATATCCCATGTGGTCTGCCAAAGGCTCTGAGCTTTCTTTTCAGGAAGTGTTTTAGGTCTATGTGGGGGAATAGCTAAGGATGTATTGTGACTGTTTTCCTGGGCGGATGCTGCTAGCTGGTCCGCCAACACGTTGCCTTGAATCTCGCGGTGCCCTGGCACCCAGCACACTACGAGGTGTTGTCGAGTGCGTAGATCGTGCTTAAGCGAGAATACAGCGAGACAAAGACGGGGTTTCTGTGTCTTTTCAGAGTTTTTAAAGCTTTTACCACGCTTAGAGAATCTGTGTAAATCACTGCCTTTTGTAGTTTTAATTGTTGAACGTGTTTAACGGCCGCAAGTATCGCGTAAGCTTCTGCCGTGAAGATAGTTGATTCAGGGTGTAGAATACCGGAATCCGTAAAGGATGGCCCAACGGCTGCGTAAGACACAGAAGTATTGGACTTTTAGGCGTCTGTAAAGAATTCTGCACAAGTGTATTTGTGTTGTAGTTCAAGGAAGTATGTACGGATATGTGCAATAGGCGCGTGTTTCGTTACTTTCATGAAAGAAAGATCGCAGTCTATAAGCTGCTACTGCCACAGCGGTAGTTGTGCAGCAGGAGCCAATAGACAGTGTTCGGAAAGCGGCACACCCGTTTCCTCAGCTAAGCCCCTCACACGAAGTGAGTAGGGCTGTCGCACCGAAGGACGGTGGTCGAAAAGGGCAGAACTAGATATATCATTAATTGTGGGGTGTGTGAGGGTGTTCGTTGTCTGCGTTCACTTTGAGATAGTATAGAAACGACATGTAAGATCGCTGCAGGTGGAGCGACAACTCGTTCGATTCGACATAGAGGCTTTCCACGGGGCTGGTGCGAAAAGCACCCGCAGAAAAATTTGGCAGATCCCGCGTACCGTGGGAGTCGATGCTATGAGAAGCATGCGGCGGGAAGGTGACTGTGGCGTAATTTTTTTTATTGAGCGAAACGTTACAAAATGACGCTAAAGATTTGTATAAATTTTATACGCACACATATATGTTGAAGAGCCGCATATGTGTTATATAACCAGTTGTTTACAGTTGCGTAACGCTGCCAACGACAACGTGGGTATTACCAACACCAGAAGCGGTAAGCTGAAGTGCTTATACTTGGCCCTTATGAAGGAGAACGCACGCACGTTTCACGAACGTGCATGTGTGGAAGAGGTTCTTGACAGTTCTTAAACAAGGTCATCATCATCGTGATCAGTGAGCACCAGCAGCGGGTCATGACTTGTTATCGGATCTGGTCGTGATCGCGGTGACGAGAGGTCCATGTGTAGTGAAGTATGAGGTATAGTGCAATTGCTGTAAATTGTGGATGCCTCGGCCATTTCGTCGACAAAGTGTCTGTCGCTAGAGCCAGCGACATGTCGGAACCTGAAGTTTCCCTTCGCGTTGGTGAGGTATAGGCCGTTGAGACTGGTAGGCCTGGATAGCGTTACGTAGCCCAACATCAGTAGATGGCGCTTGTCGTATTCCTAGACTACCTGAGCGTATACGTGCCCTACGTAGCCTAGTCTACGAAGCGGCTGTCAATCAATCTGTCATCATCCTCGGTCAGCATGAGGCCATCGTCCAGCCTCGTAAGAAGTGAAGAGGACACTGCGTCGTTCTGGCGGACTAAGAGCACTTTACGATGCGATGATGTGAATATCATACGTAACTTTCGTTAATATATTCCTCCGGGGTCGAGTAATGCTTCAATATAGCTTGCTGAATCATAGGAATACAAATGTAATGTTTATTAGACTGCTATAAAAGCGGAGCCAACACTGGAACCACATACGTTAATCTGATATGACGCCTGAATCGTAGGAGTACATATGTAGTGTTTATTGCTTTCTTGTCAAATTAGATAGCCACCACCACAACCACAATTGACGTTGCACTGGCATTACGCCTGCACAGGCTGTTTTTAAAACCATTTTATAGATCTGGTGTGGCTCTGTGGTAGAATACCTGATTGCCACGCGGAATGCTTGGGTTCGATTCCTACTGGGATCCTAATTTTCATTCTTTCCATTCGTCGGGCCAACGCTGCCGATGTCGGTTTTTCTTAACGCTGTCGCATTCAAGTTACCAATGTCTGTTCTCGCCGTTCCTGGGTAGATATAAACTGTTAATCACCTGTGGCGCATGCCCGTACACCGTGGCCCGTGGTAAACGGGTATGTGCCACACGTGTCTAGAGGAAAGGGTTTGACGACGTACGCGACAGGATTTTCACATTATTCATGTCATGACCCGACAGTCATATTCGTCAAATCCTCTTACCCTCCCATGCCAATTTTGGTCTACACAAAGTTAACGAGGCGATCGTGAGAGCACCCAGACGTAGGCGGCTAGATATATAGATAGAGATAGATAGATACGTAGATAGAAACGCTCAAAATGCCAAAGGTTCGTTAAGAAATGCTTCGCATTTAATACGAATGCCCGAGTGGTGGACAGGGTCAAGCATCTTCAACGCGCTTGGTGTCGCAGACTGATATTATCGCCCCATAATCTAGGCGCGTGCGTATGAGGCTTTTATAAAGATTCATCAGACACTTCTTGTCACTACCCCACGTAGTGCGTGACAATACCTTTAGAATATTCATGGTTTTTATGCACTTGTTCTTTATATACTTTTTGTGTGATATGAAGCTTAGTTTCGTGTCTAGAAATACGCCGAGGAATTTATACTCCGTTTTCACAGGTAGCCGCTGACCATGCAGATCAATATCTGGATCGGGATGTAGGCCTCTCTTTCTTGAGAATAATACGCAAGCACTTTTTTGCCGTTCTCGTCTGCCCATTTGGTTACCTTGTTTAAACCAAGTTGCACCTGCCGCTCGCACATTGAAAGGTTGCAAGATTTATAACCGATCTGCACGTCGTCGACATATGTGCAATAAAACATATTCCGTGGAATACACAGACGTAGGGAATTCATTTTATAATAAAAAGTGTGCAACTCAGGACACCACCTTGCGACACTCCAGTTTCCTGGACAAATATTCGGGACAAGACATTACCCACTCGAACACGGAACGTGCGATTGGACAAATAGCTTTCGATTATGGTCAACATCTTTCCTCGGACACCTAAGTGGGATAGGTCTCTTAATATTCCAAAGCGCCATGTGGTGTCGTAGGCCTTTTCCATATCGAGGAACACCGAAAGAAGAATTGCTTGTGAACAAAAGCGTCGCGAATTTGTGCCTCGATACGGATAAGGTGGTCAGAGGTAGATCTACCCTCTCGAAAACCGCACTGGTATGGGTCAAGTGATTTGTTTGCTTCGAGGAAATGTATAAGTCGGCGGTTTATCATCTTTTCAAAAGGTTTACACAGGCAGCTTGTTAGTGTAATGGGCCTGTAGCTCGCAACGGAGGATGGGCCCTTGCCCTGTTTTAGAATAGGAATAATAATGGCTTCTTTCCAGGCCGAGGGGATTTCACCGGAAAACCGAACAGCATTATATAGGGAAAGGAGGGTTTTTTTGTGTTTCAGATGGCAGGTGTTTCAACGAGAAGGGATCGTGATTTTCTCACGATCCCTTCTCGGTTCTCGCTCCTTCTTTTTCACTCCCTTCGGTGGCACCACCAGTAGCTCCGACTTGCTCGGTGAGCACACCAGCCCCGAGCCGTCCAGTTGCTCCTCGATGGCGTCCACCGCCGCCTGCAGTGTGTCTTCAATGTGGGCGTGGCTACCTCTCTTGACCCAGAGCGTGATATCGTCGGCGTAGATCGCGTGCCTGACCGCGCTGACGCGCGAGAGCCGTTCGGCCACCCGATCATCACTAGGTTGAACAGCGGTGGCGAGATGACCGACCCTTGCGGAGTCCCCACTGCCCAGCTTCTTCTCCGGTAGCTGAAGGTCGCCCGCGTGTATTTCAACCGTGTGACCTGACAGAAAACCCTGATGTATCTGTACTAGAGGGGTGCACGGGCTCCGGGTAGCCCGAAAGCCCGAGCCCGACCCGGCCCGCGGGCCGGGCTCGGGGGCCGACGTATTTTCACCTCGGGCCCGGGCCGGGCTCGGGCTGCTTGGAGTTTTATCGGGCCGGGCTCGGGCCCGGCGCAAGGCCCGACTCAAGCCCGAAACATAGAGAATGAGCGGGAATTGTTTTCCAGGACGCATACAGCGCCTTTTCCGCTTTTCCTTCCATTGCAGAATGTAGCAGTTAAAAAGATGAGCTCTCCGATTATCTCTCTCTGGAATCGCCGTCCTGTCCATCTGAAGTTTTTGTTTTCTGGAAAAAACAAACAGCAGAGATATGCCAAGCTTGCCAGGCTGGCAAAAAGATATTAGCAATTCCGGCGACGAGTGCAAGACGCGCACGTAACTTCAGTTCGCGGGCTACATAATGCAAAAGCGCCGCACATCGTTGAAGCCGGAATCGGTGGACTGCTTGCTGTTTTTGCACGACAATTTGTAATCTGTGCGATAGAGACTGTTCGTCGTGTATCGTTTGATCATATTTTATATGCTCAAAAAATGCCAAATTACCGGAAAACGATGTTTTGTTTTCACAGCGAACCTTCAAAAAGCCGGGCCGGCCGGGCCGGGCCGGGCTCGGGATTGTGTTTTCGTACGTCGGGCCGGGCCGGGCGGGCTCGCAGCCCTTTGCCGTTGGGCTCGGGCGGGCCTTCGACGAAGTCGGCGGGCCGGGCCGGGCTCGGGCTCAGAAATACGGCCCGTGCACAGCTCTAATATGTACAACCGCTCGCCCATGTTCAGCCTCGACACCTGCACCAGGATCGCAGAGTGCGTCACCTTATCAAAGGCGCTCTGCAGGTCCAGGCCGAGCACGGCCCGGTTACCCTCGACTGGTGTTGTCGTCCAAAATCTCACTCTTGAGCTGGATCATAGCGTCCTTGGTGCCCAGCTGGCTCCTGAAGACGATGACCGTGTTCGGGTAGAGCCCCGACTCCTCCGGGTACAGCTGCCACCTGTTCATCAGGACGTGCTTCAGCACCTTGCCCACGCAGGACGTGAGGTAGATGGGCCGGAGGTTCCCAATGTCCGGCGGCTTGCCCGGCTTTAGAATCAGAATGGTCTTGGCCGCCTTCCACTGTCGGGGAGCGTCCCAGCCCGCCAGCACCGGTTCTAGTAGTCTGTCAGGCTCTCGATCGCCGACTCGCCGAGATTCTTCAGCACCTTGTTCGTCACTCGATCTGGGCCTGCCGCCGATCTGGTGTTGAGGTCATGCACGGCCACTCTAACCTCCCATACCTCAATGTCCATGTCCAGGCTCGAGTTGGCCACACCCTGGTAGTCCGGGTGATGCACCTCCGGGGTGGCCAGCAGGTACCTGCGTCCATACCCCTTCGCACCTCGTCCTCCCCGCATTCCGTGATCGCTGCGTGCATGATCCTGGTTAACCGGTCTCGCTGGTGCGACTTGGTCTTGGTTTCGTCCAGGAGGTGCCACAGCAGGGTTCACGTCTTGCCGCAGTGCATCTGCCCGTCCGCCGCGCTGCATGCCTCGTGCCATCGCTGGGCGCACAGCGTTTTGCAGTGGGCCTCGGTTACTCGGTTCAGCTCCGCTATCTTCTTGCGGAGCTTCCTGTTGGTACGTTGCGCTTTCCATCTCGTCAGGAGGGCCTGCTTGGCCTCGATGAGGTGAGCCAGGCGGTTGTCCACTCGCTCGATATTGGCGTCCGTCTCGATCTCCTGGTCGCTGCCGCAGCCCGCTCCATCGTGGAGATCGCCGCCGCCGCTGCTGAGCGGGATGGCGATCTCCACGATGTAGTGGTCGCTGTCCAGCTCGTGCCCCGTGTTCCGCCAGCCAAAGTCTCCCGTGTTCGCATTGTCGCGGCCGCCGCTCCGGACGAAAGCGAGGTCCGGTGTCGTGTCTGGGGTGACCGAGTTGCCGATCCGCGTGGGGTCCGCCGGGTGGGTGTGCAGGGTCAGCCCTAGGTCAGTCGCGTCGTGCAGGAGGTCTCGGCCCTTGACCAGTGTCCTGCAATAACCCTAGGCCTGGTTCGGCGCGTTAAAGTCTCCGCACACGACAAGCCTGTTGCTCGGGCCGGCGATGCGGTTTGCCTTGTGGAGCAGAGCCTTCTGTTTTCTATGTGCCGGGCTGCTATAGACGTTTAGGATGAATGTGCTCTCCTTTCTACTCTTCTTCCCGGTTACCACCTCGATGAAAGTGTGCTCAATCAGGCTGTTCGCGCCGAGTACCTCGTGCTCTAGAAAAGTGATGCCCTTCCTCACCAGGGTGCAGGCCCCTCTACCGGTGCTGCCGTTCGTGTCCCACAGGCTCGGCAGGCTGACTCTTGCCTTGTAGCCCGGGAACTTCACCTCCTCGGTGAGGGTTTCCTGCAGTACGATGACGTCGGGCCTACCGCTGTCTTTTTCCGGTGTTGCCTGCAGGACTGCCTTCTTTCTGGCGAAGCCGTTACAGAAGGCCTCGCGTGGTCCCTACTGTTGTAGCTGATGATGTTGCTGCTCTATCCATGCTTGCGGTGGGTAGTATTGTTGACTTGGTACCTGTCCTCCTGACGCCTGCAGCGCCGCCATGATTTGTTGTATGCGCTGTCAATGTTCGCAAAGCGCTCGTTGGATGCACTGATTGCCGCATTGTACTGCTCCTACATTCTGTTGAGCCTCTCGTTGATTCTCCGCTTTTTGAGGCTTTCGGTGAGCCTCCTCTTGAAAGCCGGTCCCGCTGCCGCTGCCGCTGTCGTCGTCTCCTCTTCCACAGTCTCCTCCCTCATAGACTGAAGAACTGCGGGGGCTGGGGTCTGTGCCCGCTCCGCCTGTTGATGCGGCGGCTGCTGTTGTCGCCGCTCGCATTGCCGCTCCTCCGCCAACTGCTGCGTCGGCGTGGGTCGTCCCGGTAGACCCATCTTAAGCGCGATCACTTCCTTGTTAGACTTGTCCAGCGCAGCCATGAGCTCCGCGATTTTTCTGTTGAGTACCTCGTTTGCTCTGGTAAGTATGACTACATTCTCTTTGAGTAGCTCCATCTCCTCGTCCCTTTTGTCGGCTTTCTTGTCCCCGCTGTTACCTCTACCGCTTGGCACTGGGCTCTGCTGCCGCGACGGTTTCCTCTTCATAATTCCTGTTTTGGCGGCGTCCGTCCAGTCTACGCGCTCTCCTGACTTGGATGTGCCGCGCTGGCGACTCGCGCTCCTTCTTTTACTTGCGCTTCGGTCCCTGCTCTTCATCCTGGAGCGTGACGTGCTCCGCTCAGTAGCAGCTGCTGCTGCTCTCTCCGCTGTCGTCCCCAGTTTCGGGAACTCGTCCGGGTCCGCCAGCTGCCGTCTTGCACGCTGCTCCTCCATCTTCCTTTCGCACTGCCGCCTGGTCACCACGTAAGGTACCTTGTACCGATGCTTGCAGCAGTCGCGATCGCCTGTTGGGCCCCCCGCAGAACCTGCACTTCGCATTACAGTCGTGCCCCTCGGCCGGGTTGTTGTCGCCGCAGTCGAAGCATACTTTAGCACTGGGATTGGGGCATACGTCCCTCCTATGTCCGACCCTACCACACTGTCTGCACGTCAACCTGCTTGCGGTACAGGCTGAGAGGAGTACCGTTTCGGTACTCCTCTCAGGCACCAGAGGTACCGTTTCGTAGCACACATAATTGGGCACCTTCAGCCCCTCGAAGGCCACGATCACCGTTGTCGTATTGCCAATGCGTTGCGCTCCGCGCGTCATCGGGTTGCGCGGATGAACGATGTTCTGGTGAATTTCTGCCGGCGTGTCCTCCACTGGAACTCCT
The DNA here is from genome assembly GCF_013339695.2 of Rhipicephalus sanguineus. Taxonomy (NCBI): domain Eukaryota; kingdom Metazoa; phylum Arthropoda; class Arachnida; order Ixodida; family Ixodidae; genus Rhipicephalus; species Rhipicephalus sanguineus. The sequence continues at coordinate 26,231 of NW_023615080.1, read as the reverse complement.
CGTATTATTCCCTTCACCATGCCGTCTGGTGTAGTTTCCCTATTGAAAATCGTGGGTTGGTGGATGCTGGAATTCTTGGTGGATAAGGTGGAAACAATAGGGACAAGGTGGAAAGAATAGTGGATGTGGTGGAAGCTGTGGTGGTCATAATGGCTGATGATGGCGAGAGTGGAAAAGGTGGTGGCAGATGGTGGTGGTGGTGGCGACCTTCTTTTGGTGTTTAGTAAAAAATGCTGGCTGATGGTGGCGAGCAAAACATGTTTGGTGGATGGCTTGGTGAACAAGCTGGATGACGGTGGCATGATGGAAGTGCACGTGCTATTATGTGAAATCACTGTCACTTCTAATGTTTTCCTATTGAATGTGCAGAAAAATATGTTTACAGTTCAAAGAAGCCAACGCCGATCATTAAGCTTTCCAGCACGCTTTTTTTTATTCATGTGGCGTCAGTAACCGCGTCAAGTTTTGTGGAGCACAGCAGCCGTGAATGTTTACATTTTACGCACGTACTTATCAGGTTTACATCCGCGATGTGCTGCTGCATTGTGATGTTTACAAGTCTGGAAGTTTTGGTGTGAACAGCGACAGTAACTGTGTTACATCGCCTGCAGTTGCCGAGAAGTAAATGAGCCCTTCCAGCGGGTAGACCAGAAAGCAGCCGCCGCTTGATGCCGCCACGCTATAAACGCAACTCTGGCAATTCTTGCACACTCACTTACCTCAGCGGCACTTTAAGGTAACAGTGAAAATGCATGCCAACCTAAAATGCACTAACTTTTACCTTCGGCCTGCGTCGAGATAAGCCTCACCAAGTATGACATCCACCATCACATTTTACCACCATGATTGCCACCAAAGGTTAGGCAAAGCGTACCGACCGAGTCTGTCTACGTGTTATCGGCGCTTCTGGGTTTCAGGACACACAATTCCGATAAGTACGAATGACTACAGTACAGCTGTGGCATCGGCTAACCTAAATGAAACATTTTTTTCTTGTGTACGGTGTCCGCAAAAGAAGCGATGAGCATGGATGCGACGCGCTTCCAGCAAACGCCTCCGGTCACCAACCGCCGCCGGTCGCACTCGCTGGCGCTTCTCTGACACGTATGCGAGGACATAGACTTGTTAATTCGTACGCCTTACTGAACCATATGATGGCATATTTTTCCCGCGCGCTGCACTTGTTTTTTGGCTGTCACGTATCTCGGAGCGCTTGCAAAGCGGAATGGAATTGGAGAGAGAGACAGGCGGGACCGTGGCGTCACTGCAAACAAATTTTTATCACACAACACGGCAAACAAAAATTCTCACACCAAAAATTTACATCAAAAAGTAACATTAGAAAAGGTGACGCTATAGCGCGCAATCACTAACAACAAATCGCAAAGCCTACAAGCTATGCTTAACTCCTCCGGACTCCATAGTCTGGCCACTATGGCGCCTCAGTCTCGTTACGCGAATCGAACGTTCTTACGGTTCGTGTTGCCCGTCGCCTCGATTCGGCAAGAAGATCGACGTCCTGCCCCGTCGTCGCAGCTCCTGTCGACGCGTCAGAGTCGTCGTCGTCGATCCGCCGCCTCGCTAATCGTCCCCATCGCTGATCCTCCGGTCTCTGCTCCGGTCTTTGGTCGAGAACGTCGGTCTCGTCCGGTTAGGCCTAACCTCGGCCTATCCTTCGACGTGGCTCTCCGGTGATTGTCGGTGGGTCGCCGTCGTCTCGCCGAGCTGGAGTAGTGCCGCAGGTGCCACGAGAACTGTGTGATGAGGCTGCCGCAAGCCCGGGAAGCTTGCTCGGTAGGCACCAAGGTCGACGGCCACCCTCCCGGACATGCACCACGCTGCCTCCAGAACTCAACCTGCTGCTCTCGTCGCGGGTGCGACGCTGGCTTGCACCACCTTGCCTCGACAACTCCACCGAACAATACCTGCTTGTTCCCCTGGGGTTCCGCACCTCAGTTCGGGTCGCGTGGCACGCGCCTTTCTCCGGCCAATGCTTGCATCGACGTGGCGGTGGTGTGCACACCATCGGTTACTTTTCCATTCCCCGCACACCATCGACGCATTGCTGTCCGGCACGCGCCCCGTGCCCATTTACTCATGACATTGGCCCAGCTGTTATGCAGTACAGCGTCATATCAGTGCGCTGGCACGGCTGCGCTGTACGTTGCGCGAAAAACATCACATACTCATCAATTGTACGCGCGTATTTTCGAATAAGATTAGAGTCGATAAAGCCTCTGCACATGTCGCCCTTTGGAAAAGGCGAAAACGGCTATTAAAACTTCGTAGTAAATCCGGTTAGCTACACCCGCTCCTCGGTCCACTTGACATTTTTTTGGAGTTACGTTGTGAATTCTAAAAGAAAGTGAGCTCTGTTGCCATTATCGACGTGACATTCGTTCCGCCAGCAGTTTGTTTGCGCTTATACTATGCAAATTTTAGTAGGATGTGAAGATCGCGTCTGTCTCCAGTATGAGACATACAAAGCTGAAGCCAAACGGTGTATTAGTATGTTGACTAGTGATTTTGCAGGACGCAAATCAAGTGTCAGCGTGGCGTAGTGGAGTCTGCCTCCGGACACGGACGCGTTCGGACGCAGATGTCGACTCTCCAAGAGCGGATTCAGCGGCCGCGTCTGGCCGTAGCAACAGGCATTCTGACGCCCCACCGGTTATCGCGATACGTACTACCGACCTTGCACACGGAAACTATGAAGGATGTTTGTTTTTACACTGTGACGTTGCTGGAAGGCCATACCGTCGAAGACTTCCATGAGCCGCTTCAAGAACTCGGTGTGCTGAAAGACGTAACCGGTATAGGGCCGTTCTAAATGACGCATGTGTGGCTGATCAAGCTACGAACACGTCAAGCAAAGAAGCGTTGGTGAACGCGGGTGGCTTAGAAGTGATAGGCGTTTTTGCGCTGTCATTGACCCTGTACAGCAGGATATCACATTGAAACTGCACTGGGTTCCGTTTCATGTGACCGGGAAGCATGAAGAAGGCTTTTGACCACTACGGTGAATGAAAGAGATACGACACGAGGAATTGAAGGTGCGAGGATTAGCAGGCCGAGTCCACCACACGAATTGTGCGGATGACGCTCCGAGAGGACTTTACGCCGGACTCACCGCCCCATCTGTTCAATCTTTGGTGGCTCTGTGCTCGTCGTTGTTCCCGGAAGAGCTCCTTTGCCTTCGTTGTCGACGCAAAGGACATATTAGACGAGACTGCAGAGTGCCAAGTGTGCTTTAGTGTCGAGATTCGGTCACGAAGCACAATTGCTTACGTACATACGCAAGAGTTACTGGTAGCGGACAACCTGAAAAGAGGGACTTGAATTGATGGAGGAGAGTAACGACAAACTAACAGCGCCCCTCGGGAACCCAGCCGACAGGGGTCACTGACGCGGAAAAGGTGGTAAACGCCATCCGCGTCGACACAGGATGCCACAACGAGAAGGAAGCAGAAAACAGAAGAACGAAGGAAGAAGCAAGACAGCGCCCTGCACCTACAGTCTTGATCATGGGCGCGATGCGCAGAACGAGGATTTCAACGTGAAACCACAGGTGCCATATGACGCCTGATGAGATGGCCACCGAGGACCGGCCACGCCTGCCAAGCGGTGCCGAAGGGACACTACCACGGTGGACGCTACTGTTGGAGACGCTGGCGAACAGCGCTCAACGCCAGGAGCCACAGTGGATGGTCCGGTCTGCCGGCCAAGAAAGGGAAACACGCCTCAGCGCAAAGGTTAGCGTCGCTTACCCGTGAAGGGGAGGCGACGCAGTGACCAACGCGACTGGCATCGCGGTGCCCGTTCAAGCTGTCGTGCCTGCGCAGACGCTCGGTTTGTGAAAGTTCTTAGCTGGTTGCTTTACCGTTGTTTTACTCTTGCTGATACGAAATGGATATGTTGCTAGCTCCATTGCGTGTCGGAACGCTCAACGTTAAAGGTCTAAGTTTGAGACGTAAGCAGCGTCTATGACGCGTAGTGTTGGAGGAAGATTTAGATATTTGGCGGTCCAGGAGACTAAAATAGAGAGTGAGAGTCAGACTGATGGTATGGTTGCACAGTTTAGTGACCGCTACGATGTATGCGTTAGCCATGCTGGTTGGCACAACGGCAGGTTGCTGTGTATTTATAAGAAAGGTCTAGGTATAGTAATAGAAACAGTATAAGTGATCAGAGTGGGCGATTCGTGCTGTGCGATTTATTACACGAAAATCTTGAATTCCGATATTATGTGTGTACGCACCAACAAAAGTGAATGATCGGCTAGGCTTTTTAAAGAAATATCGAAATACACGCAAATGGATAGACGTCTGATTATTTTAGGAGACTTTAATTGCGTTTTGGACCGGGATGATCGTTCGCGTGAGGGATATTGGGACGATAAGAGCGTAGTGTTTCTGAGGGAGGCCATAGAAAAGCCCTTGTCGAGGATATTGCTTATTATGCGAATGGAGGACATTATCGGCATTATACGCATTTCAGGGCAATAGCCATGCAAGTTTGACAGAGCTTATTTATCTCAAGGAATTGCCGCACTTTGTAACGATTATGAAGTGCTGAACATAACCTTTAGTGACCATGTTTGGTAGCCTTCACAATTGGGAAAAAGATCACCGTAAAACCTAAAATGAAGTGGAAGACGTGGAAATTGCACGAAGCTCTTAAAGAATGATCTATTTATAAAAGCGTGAGAACAGAAATTGCTAATCAAATGGAACTGTCATAGGGGATGGGGTGAGCGATGGGAGAGGTTTAAAGAAGCCGTAAAAATGAGCGCCATTGAGCGAGCTGTAGAGATGCGTTTTGAAGAGCGTAAAGAAGAATGTAACCTGAAAAAATGCTGCAGGCATACGTCCATGCAGAGACGGCAACGCCAGGTACCTTTATGAATGAAATAAGAGAAACAAAAAATAAAATTGAGGCTATCGACGCGGAAAAATACCGTGGCGCGCTTGTTCGTGCTCGAACGGAAAAGATTTTGGCTGATGAAATACCAACGAAGCGGGCTTTCGCGACTGAGAAGAAGTATGCTAAGAGGAATGAAATATGATGTTGATATAAAGGAAAATGTCTGGAGATGCAGAACCTATTAAGCGCCTTTGAGGAGTATTACAAAGAGCTGCTCCAAGTGTAGAGTACCAAGCAGGCCTGGTTATAAGAACCATTTCTTATCCGCTTTACCTAGATTAGACGCCGAAGAAACGGAAGATTAGCAGCAGATATAACTTAGAAGGGTAGCGGCTTGGGCTAGTTGGTATGACATGACGAATTGTATAGCGCGAACAGGGTACTTGGACAGACAGAAAAAAACGAGGACGGGCGCTAACTTCCAACTGATTTTATTGCCCCCGGCTATCGGCACAGACACTAGGTTTTTCGAAGTGTGTCTCAAGCCTCCAGTGCTGACACACGAGATGCCCGAGAATGACACATTAAGATTTTTAGATTTGAGGCTGTTTTTTTGAGAGCATCAAATTTGCTGGTCCTACGAACCGCGTGCGCAGAAACCACTGCTTCCTTTTTCTTCTGCGCACAGCAAGATAGTGAAGAGGGCATAGCAAGCACTTGCCTCCTAAACGCTTTGCACAAATCTTGCAAACATAATATTTCTGCGAGCTTCAATGCGCAGGTAGCCCGGCTCAAGGCTTCAGGTTTTCCAGAGGCTTTCATCGCGTCGGTAGCAGAATCCATCTACCGGACCAGTAAGGCAGGACGGAGAGGGAGCAAGCTCTGGCCGCGGGTAGCACAACTCAACAGCGGGAAAAATAGCTGTCGTTCCGTATACATCAAATATCCCACAGACTTAAAAAGATTGGAAAACGCGCTGGCATTCGTGTAGTTTTTTGCCCCGTTTAAGCTAATCAGTCTTGCGAAGTTCACCAGCCCCCTGAGGCAACAGTCGTCTGCCGCATGTGGTGTGAAGCACAGGACAGGTACGTGCAATGCGCACGTGAAGTTGTGTACAAGGTTCTCTCTCCTGTGGTGCATGCTACATCGGTCAGACGGGTAGGTGTATTAATGACCGGATAAGGGAACACGCTAACCACGTAAAAAATGGCAAAGACGGGTTTCTGGCACAACACTGTACGTCTTGTAAATGTTCACCCTTTTTGAGCGCACAGTCACTGTGTATAAACACAGGAATGATCGCACCCGAATGATTGTTGAGGCTGCGCAGAGGCGAACATGACATGTGTGTTAGTAAGCCATCCGTAGCCCTCTCTGAAAAGGAATTAAGTTTCCTAGGAAGCACTGGCGCACGCACGCACTGACCGGTTGTTTTTCATATTTTGTTTTGTTTGGTTTTGATTGCGCAGCGTCTGCCTTAACGTTTTTAGCTTAGCGCATCCTCTGTCCATGTTCATCTTTTGCATTTTGTGCCCTATATAAAGTTCGATTCTGCTTAATAAAATCAGTTGGAAGTTAGCGCCCGTCCTCGTTTTTTCTGTCGGTCCAAGTACCCTGTTCGCGCTATACAATTCGTCATAGCAGCAGATATTACAGCTAAAGAACGTAGCGTGTATTGGCGCGGCACATAAAAGAAAGGGACAGGACACAGACGTAGAGATAGGTAGGCGCTAAACTTCCAACTGTTTATTTCATGCCAATCACACCCATTTTATACATCCGCGAGAAAGCACAACTCATCTTGCACGTGTTCTCAAACCAAGGAACGTCATCTCCTTTTCCGAGAAGGAAATTGATGACGAGCTTACACACAATTGTCCTAATTCTTTTATAGCTTCGGCTTCTTTTATCTCCCTGTGAGCCGATCCCTAGACCTACCGATAACAATGCAGCTATACAGATCAGGGGAGCACCCACAGCCTTTGCAGTGTGCCGCCAGGAACCCTCCCGCCGTAAGCTTATTTCTCGCGTTATAGCAGTGCTCGCGCAATCTGTCATTCAGACACCGTTTTGTCTGCCCAATGTAGTACATCCCGCAGGATAAAGAAAACTTGTAGATGACACAGGATACACAATCAACGAATCTAACGTGGTGTTTCTTATCACAAGCTGGGGAGCAACATTTCTTGGACAAGTTAGCTTGCAAAGCTCCCCTAGTTTTTGGGCGCTGAAAAAACGACGCGTACATTAGCCCTCTGGGACACTTTTTTAAGTTGTGAGAAACTGTGTGCATGTAAGGAATCACACCTACTTGCAGCCTGAGTACTCGGAAACTTCACGCCTGTTTTCTTTGCGAGACTCCTTGAGAATGCGTTCGGCTACGGAAACCTGTAGCAGAATTGGGTAGCCCGCGTCATTTAGACGCTTGCTTTGGGTGTCGAAATGGACGCCATCTTGTGGACACGATTTGGTCAGGGCATTTTTAAAACACAAGTTCGCGATGCCCCTTTTAATGAGTTTTGAGTGCGCGGAAGCGAAGGAAAAGAGGCTTATTTGCTCGCGGCTCATACCACCAGCACGTGTGGTTTTCTGAGAGAAATAACCTGAGGTCCAAAAACCGAATAGAGCCCCCTTGCGGAAGTTCGCAAGTGACCTCCAGGGGCGCAAGGCATTCCTTAATCGCGGGCAACACCTCATCAACCCTCGCTTCTACGTCACCAGAAGTGCAGTCAATTAAAACAGGAAGTCGTCGACAAAGCGCTACAGCTAAAGAGATTGAAATGGCCATAGCACACCTAACCCAGGAAAGTCGCCAGGTCCTGACGGCCTAACAGCAGCCTTTTACAAGGCTTTCTGTCCGCAGATAGCAACGCTACTAGAGCGGGTGTTAAGGAGGCGTATCAAGCAGGACGCCTTCCACCGTCTTTCAAAAGGGCTTACACAGTCTTGATACAAAAAGCGACGATAAGAATAAACTTAACAAAGTAACAGGCTATAGACCAATTACGCTGACCAACGTAGATTATAAAGTATTAATGAAGGTATTTGCGAGCAGACTACAAGGTATTATTTGCGATATAGTAGGGCCGCATCAGACCTGTGGGATAAGAGGGAGGTCAATATTTACCATATCACGTGGCTCGCAGCATACTCGAAACTGTGATGCAGATTTTAGAAAAGTCGCTATGCTGCAAATTGACATGAAGAAGGCATTTGATAGAGTATGTCATGATCTCCTGTTTTCTATTCTTGAGTAAGTTGGAGTTGGCTCATTAATAACAGAAGGAGTTAAGATGACATACGACAACTGTACGACTAACCTCATTATCAACCATGAGCTAACTCAACGGATTGAAGTGCGCTCCTCTGTGCGTCGGGTTGTCCCCTGTCACCTCATTTGTTCGCGATATATCTGGAGGCTCTGTGTAAAAAGATTATTGATAGTCCGGATGTCCGTGGCTTTAGCCTTGAAGGGTGTGAAGTGCGTTTATTGGCTTTGATGATGTTGTTGTCTTCTGCTCTGATAAGGAGAGTGTTACAACTTCTATGAAAATTATTGGAGAGTTCTGTGACATGACAGGCAGCAATGTAAACCTCAGCAAATGCGTCCGTTTATGGCATGTTCAGTGGGAGACAACACCACGAATTTTTTAAAGCATGCAGTGGACGCGCATACCTGGGATTTATCTTGGTGTACCATCAGGCACCCATCGAGACACTAAAGAATTATGGAACGGAAAGATCCAGGAATTGAAATCTCAAGCTGACAAATGACGTGACCTCTCAATTTTTGCACGCGCGGCTATTTGCAGGATGTTCTTGGCGAGCAAGCTGGTCTATCTCATGCAAGTCCTTAGCTGCTCCAGATTTAACTTCAAGAAATTTCATAGAGTATTTGCTGTTTTTGTGTGGCAGTCAGAATATGAGAGGATAAGCAGAAACCACTTGTTTCGCAAGTTAAGTCAGGGGGGATAAAAACTGCCCAACTTATTCTTAAGGCAACTCGTCTCTAGATTTTTGTTGTTGCGTGACACGACAAATACTTTCTTGAGAACTGTTATCCAACTACGACTAAGCAATGTCTTGCCCAACTTTGTTGTCTCGATGAGGGAGGGTGGGTGTTACGCAACGAGTAAATTTTACACGAAGTAGTTGTGGCATTTAGATTTTTAAACTACCACTTTTCCATCTAAAACGTGTGAAACGAATGATGGTGCCAGGAGGAGTGAAAACATTCTTTTTTAAACTGCATACTAATACCTTGCCCGTTCTAACTTGGCTAGAAGAAAAAGGGGAGTATTTACCATGGGGTACCGATTGTTTACTTTGTAGGAAACCTGAATCTATAGAACATGTATTTGTAGACTGTTGGAGTGCGGTCTTCTTTTGGGATATTATGCAAAGAACCCTTAAAATAGAATTACCGCTCACGCCACACGGTTTGTTATTTAGCTACAAGTCAAGGCACTGTGCCCTATGACATGTTTCTTCTACTCGGTCTTCACAGTATTTGGAGAAACCGCATGGCTGTAAGGCACTGTGATATAAATGCGAGACCGGTGAACTCTTACTTTACCGAGTTGGTGAGCAGACTACGCGAAGTGTTTCGAAAATTGGAATATGGCGAAGAAGTGTTGGTGTTGATGGATGCTCTGGTCAAAATGAAAGTTTTGTAATCTCAACCGCATGCAGAAAGCGTGGCGGTGGGAAAGTGTTTCCTAATGCCTGGAAATAAAGAAAAAAAAAGAAGTCAGCGTTGCGTAATGGTAAAGTACTCGGCTCGGGATCAGAAGGACGCACGTTCGACTCCCGGTGGCGGAAGTTTTTTTTTTTTTTTGCATGCGGCTTTTTTTTCGTTTTTTATTTACACAAATGTTTCTACATCGCCTTCTATACAATTATTTATGTGTGACTGCTAGGCACGATGGTCTCGACGCTGTAGAGCCGTTTTACGCTACGTGATTCTCCAGCATCCATCATAAGCCAGCATCCAGCATACACCTTGTGCCACCGTCTTCCAGCCCCATAATCCACTATAATGATGGATGTGGAATCCACCATTCCACATGGTGGATACATTTTAAATAGGGTGGTATGCTCCTACCTCGTGCACTTGATCTCCAATGCAGATGGACTGAATTCGGTAGGCCGGGCTCGTCCCTCGTCCGGGGTGCTCACCACTACGATGTTCTGGTGTACATTCGGCAGAACGGTCTGCCTTGCCGTCTTCCCTTGATACCCCCGCTGCCAAGCGAATGGCCGTCGCCACGGTCGCCTGCAGCTTGGCAATGTTTAGGCCTCCCCGAGGCTGACGACGATTTGATGTCTTCGCGTGGTAGCACATTTGGCATTTTAGACGCCTTTGTCGTAGAGGCGATGACTCTCTTGGCGTTGTGTCCCTTTCTCGAGGCCGAGATTGCCGCTCGGGCGTCGCCGGCCGCGTAGACTCCTTGCCTTGGGTCTTGCTTTTCGGACCACGTGCGTCCAGCCGGAGCCCTCTTGAAAATCCTCGGTTGTAATTTTTTCTCCCTCCACTTCGACTTGCATCTGTATGCCATTAATGCCAGGGCCAGGAGCCGCAAAATCTTTCGCCTGTTAAAACCCCGTTTGTAATTTCCCCCTCATTAGAGGTGTGCACGGGCTCCGGAGCCCGAAAGCCCGAGCCCGAGCCGGCCCGCGGGCCGGGCTCGGGCGGGCCGACGTATTTCACCTCGGGCCCGGGCCGGGCTCGGGCTATATAGAGAATGAGCGGGAATTGTTTTCCAGCACGCATACAGCGCCTTTTCCGCGACCGCCCTTTACCGCTTTTCCTTTCCATTCGCTACTTTAAAAACGGGGAGCAGTAAAGCACTGCCTCTGTTGCACTCCGACAAACAGAGAAGCAACACCATCCGAGCTAGTGACGCGAACAGTCGCTTAAACGCGAACAGTCGCGTTTAGGTTTAAGGACATTTCCCATATGAGTGAAAATGCACGCGACAGCAACGAGCGATCCGACGGCCTTCGTGCAAGCTGACGCTTGCATGGGCATACCCCATACACGTGACGGCTTTGGCGTGCGAACTCCATTGTTGCTGGCATGAGGCCGTCTACTTGTAGAGCAACAGTGCCGCGCTGTCGCAAGTATGCAATGCAAATAAAATATTTGTTGCATGTTGGTATGTAAAACGTTTACCGTTGTCTCGCAGTATTTGTTATATGCACGTGCATAATTATTACGTTATTTGTTGGTGTACAGCTGATGTGTAATAGAGACCGTTCGTCGTGTGTCGTTTGATCATATTGATATGCTCAATAAAATGCCAAATTACCGAAAAACGATATTTTGTTTTCGCAGTGAACCTTCAAAAAGCCGGGCCGGGCCGGGCCCGGGATTATGTTTTCGTCGGGCCGGGCCGGGCCGGGCGGGCTCGCAGCCCTTTGCCGTCGGGCTCAGGTGGGCCTTCGACAAAGTCAGCGGGCCCGGGCCGGGCTCGGGCTCGGAATACGGCCCGTGCACAGCTCTACTCCCACATCGACTTGCATCTGTCCGTTAATGCCGGGGCCAGAAGCCGCAAAGTCCTTCACCTGAGACGCCGTCTTTCTCGTAGAAGAGGCCATAATTGCCGACCACGTCGAAGTTAGGCCTAGCGGTTAGGCCGAACGGGGCCTCGATTCCCTACCCTCGGTTAGGCTGAGCGGCGGGCGCCGCCGCCCCGAGAGAATGTTGCTCGTAAAAGCTGAAGAGTTCGTACCTCTTGGTTGAAAATGGTATCGGTGGATTCCCCGCACCTTCATACACACGGCGGTATCAAATTACCGCGGTAACTGTTGAGACGCCGCGATAATTTGCGAAAAAGCCAGAGCCTATGTGAGGCACGTCCGCTCCCATCGACCCGCAGCGCCCTCCCAAACAGAGTCAACCTACAATAGGCGCTGTACACTGATAGCGACGAACAAAGCGTCGGCCGTGGATAATCTGACAAGCCGCGAAGCGCGTCGGCATTTATACATGTGCCGTCGAATATTCCAGCGTTATCGCTGGTTGTCGCGAAAGCTCTAGAATAAGCTCGAGTGTTTCGCGTCTTGCGCGCAATCTTAACAAAACGTTCTACAATAATTGCGAAGCTTCGAACAATGAGGCGCGGTTTGCGCTGAGCGTTGCTGACAGACTTTGAGGGCGAAAACCGAATACAGCAAAAGTGATAATAAGAAACGCACGTGGCAATATTTTGTTTACTGTCACTCTGAGAAATGGCTTTACCACGTGCCACGAAGTTATAAGCCAGCACATGCAACTCTACAGTAAACGTATTAGGCCACTATATATTGCTGAAGTCCAGCATAATTGTGCAAGTTTTCTGATTATATCAGTATTCACCTAAAATCATTGTCTTGGTTAGAGGTTTCATGAGGGAAATGTGAGATTCATTTTGTAGCGTTAGCTACGCTTGCCTAGCCGGAGCCGATTTCGCGTGGAGCGTCATGAGCCGTGCTGCGCATGCGCGAGGATCAGTGATGTCACGCAGCTGGGTCACCGGAGCTTACATCTCATGCGCTCTCCGACACCGCCGCGCGCGGCTCGCCGCTGCTGGTCTGCACCGCATTCGAGAGGATGACGTCGTAGACACAGTGGCGCCAGCGCGCCGCAGCTATTCGCCTTCGCTGTGCAGTCGCCGTCTGACACTGCGCTGGGGCCGCTTGATAGCGCCTCTGCCTAGTGTTTGCAGGTGGGTAGCGCCATGGAGAAGGAGAGCGCAAATGCTGCTCGATGGCGCAGAAGAGCCGAGAAGCTTATCTCATCGGATCCCGAAGTAGTTGCCTGGCAATTAGCGGTTACTGTGTTGCGGCCATACAGACGGCAGCGTGTTCCTTCACTGACCACCGAGCCGTCTTTGTGGCAATAGAGAAGCAACATGACGTTGAGCAAAAATAAATATGCATGTGCCACATATACGTATACCGTGTGTGTGTCATTGGAGCAGCAGTAAGCATGACAATCAAGCTAATCCTAGACAATCTGGAAAGCTAAGAATAATCGCTGAACCTTTGCTAACGCTACGTATATCCTGGCACAGCCGAGCTAAGCCACTGCAATTTTTTTATTCTGGTTCCTGCAGCGAGGGCACTGATTCAAATTTCTGACCCTGGAGTAACAGCAGAAGTAACGGGCGTTACTTTCTTTCGGTAGCGGTGACGGTAACGCGTTACCTTTTTTTAGGTAGTGTAACGCGGTAAAGCGTTCCTTTTTGCTAGAGTAATGGGTAACGTATTTAGTTACTTTTGTTCGGTAACGCGTACAACACTGTTTCGTACTCAAGTACTCAAACTCAAACAAAATTCAACTGAAAACGAAAGCTGGCATACGGACAACCGAGTAGCAGCAGCCAGTCCGTAAACCATAGGTCGATGGAAGAGCTTTCCCGAAAAACGCTGGCGAATCCTCTTGAAGTGGATGCGTTTGCTGGGCTGGTGTTCCGGGAGTCTAATCTGCTGACATCCCTCGAGCAGATTAACTAGACAGTAAATACTATGGACTTGGTTGCAGATGTTGGCTTGTGGTCTCTTACGTCAACTAGTCTCTCGAAGTTCCATTGAGGCAAGGCGGTCCAAGGGACACTGGATGGAACTAACTACTGGACTACATCTCGACGGAATTCTAGATTCAATTTAGGACTAGACGGATCAGCAGGCTGCGTTCAAATAGCTTCTCCTTTCCTATAGTCCCCTGATTTGGGGGAACGGTAGGTCTTGGACGGTCCAACCAATGTTCACCTAACTATCTCTCTTCCGTGAAGATACTGGCCGCGTGCCCCCTCTAGGCAAGGGCGAGAGGAACGGGGGATTAACGAAATACTTGTGGCGCAAACAGAACGAGGAATAAACGAGAGAAGACAGGACAGGACGCCAGGCTTTCAACTAGTCTATTTTCGGCACATCACACACACACACACACACACACACACACACACATACATACATACACACACACCACACACACAACCCACACACACACATATATATATATATATATATATATATATAGATATATATATATATATATATTGTCACGGGGTCGTGACGTCGACGAAGACAACAGCTGGCGTGGTCAAGATGAAACTCTTTATTTGGCCGAACTTGTGGCCGGGAAACTGATAGTGTCAAACTACAGCAATACACTGATAGCGGCGAACAGAGCGTCGATCGTCGATCAACTGCCAGCGGTCAAGCGCGTCGGCTTTATACAGGCGCTATCGAACTTTCCCAATATAGCTAGTGGCGGCGTTATCTCTTGACAAAGCTAGAACATTCGCGTGCGGCGCGCAATCTTAACAAAAAATATTAACAGTGGCTTAGCTCGGCCATGCCAGGATATACGTAGCGTTAGCAAAGGTTAAGCTGATTATTCTTAGCTTTCCAGGTTGTATAGGATTATTAGCCTTCTTCTGTTCATTCTTTGTACGCTGAACCGCTAATAGACCTTTTTCAAGCACACGAGCGCCACCAACGGGCGCGCAAGCGCTCATGGGAAATGTGTGTACGCTGCAGCAGCCGCCGCAACGAGCGCGCGGGCCTTGCGCTGTAGCTTTCCGCTTGCGCCGTGCCAGGACTTCTTAGACAAAGCGAATTTGGCAAGGTGCAACATGTTACTGCGCAATTCAATCACGAACTTCAGTGTTTAGCTGCGACGGCCTCTCGACGATTTCCATCTGTCCCACTGTTGAACCAGTTGAGCGGTTCAGAAGCGTCACATCTTGTTTATTATTTTTTTTGCGCCAGTGTGCCTTATGGCATAAATGAAAAAAAAAGCAACTCGGTTGCCTATGAAGTGCAGGAGGGTCTATGAATCGCGGATGCATTTTGAATCAACGTCCATCGACACTGTCGACGAGTACAGTGTGAGGTTCTGATATTTAAAGAGTACACTAGAAAGTGTAGTCGGCATTTGGGGAAGTGAGATACATTCATTGCGTCGCTCGCACCAATATGTAACGAACGATAAGTGCCTACTAACCTTCGCTGGTGCTAAACTACAGGTTGGAATAATACTTAGAGCGAAAAAAGAAAGGAGCAATACAAGGAAGGAAATGCACACACCGCGCTCACACAAAACTGAAAGTTTATTGCACGCGTGAAAAAAAGCATATATACAAAATGGGGTGCGTCGTGCGTTTCATAAAGAGGTCAAACCAATGCCCGTGCTTACAGTCGATTAATAAAGTTGAATTCCTTGTCTTGTAACGACTGAGAAGGTTGACTGACACAGGGTGTGGCGTTATTTGTGACATGATATGCCTCGAAATTTCTCGCGTTGTTTGATTAGGTGATGGTACAAAATTACTGTACTTTCGAAGATGGATGACATTTTCATGACTGACATAGCGATGCGAGATGAGGCGGCTCATTCAATGAATTAGATGCTCGCTGAGGCGCGTATTATCGAATCTGGCCGATGTACAGTGACACAAGAAAGAGAAATTTGCGGTTAACTCCTACGCAATTTACAAAACAATTGACATGCTCTGACGCATTTTCTTTGCCCCCGCAGACCCTGCGACAATGTGACTAAGCTTATTTGGGGCGCCAAACACAACCTTCACCCCCACATCGCTTCCCTACATTCTCAGGCCATGCGGCTTCTATACTTATTGGAATAACTGCAATATTTCTAGTTTCTTCGTTATTCGGATGGGGACGCTGTGTTAAGCTTTCTTTTCATGCGAACAGGTTTTCGCAAACCGATACACGATACGCAGGATATCCCGCCTCTTCATCACTTTGTGGCTGGAAACTACTGCTCATCTTATGTGCGCAAGTCTTTTTTCAAATGCCGAGCGTAATCATGACATCACAGTTCTCGTTAACAATATTCGAATGCGCCGACGCGAAATTAAACACCTATTTCGCTGAATGCGGACTATACTGGCCGCAAAAGTGCTCCGTAGTTAAAGCAGTATCAAGAAACTGCGAATTATCAGAGCAAGGCATCTCGCAAGTGAATTCTAGTCCCATCCCTTTTTTTAAACACGTTTAGAATGTGCTCACTCTTTGTACAGCGCGTGACTTGTCAGTTAAAATAAAAATAATCATCTGTACACCTGAGCAGTGTAACACCTCTCTATACAGTTTGGTTAAACCCGATCCCGAGCCGCTATGGCATAAATGTCATAGCGGCTTGTGAACGGTAATCATTGAATAAATACGAATTCGGTGTCCAGCTCACATTGCTCAAGATAGCACGCTTCGACTGCGTGTATCGGCCCGTGATAACTCGCATGCCGCTTAATTGCTACATCAGGTATACAACCGTTCGGTAATACCTACACTGACTGCATCATCCTTTCGCATTTCATGCATAAGGATACATGCAGGTGCGTTCAGACATGGTAGTATTTAGGGTTTAATAATAGTGAACCAGCAGCGACGCGTTTTTTTTTTTCGTTTGGTGCTCCCACGGCGCCAACGAGCAGCGAGCGACGGAACAGCAGGCGGGCTCGCCGTACACATTTTCCCATAGTGCTTCGCGCGCCGCGGAGGGTTCTGGGATTGCTTGAAAAAGCTATTGCCAGGCAACTACTTCGGGATGCGATCAGATAAGCTGCTCGGCTTTGTGCGCCGTGTGAGCAGCATTTGCGCTATCCTCTTTCTGGCGTTACCAGCTGCAAACGCCAGTCAGAGGCGCTATCAATTGGCTCGCCAGTGTCAGACGGCGACTGCACAGCGAAGGCGAATAGCGCGCGCGCGCTGGCGCCACTGTGCTACGACGTCACTCCTCTCGAATGCAGTGCAGACCAGCAGCGGCGAGCGCGCGCGGCGGTGTCGATGCAGAGCGCATGAGATGCCAGCTCGGGACCCAGCTGTGTGACATCACTGATCCTCGCGCATGCGCAGCACGGCTCATGACGCTCCACGCGAAATCGGCCACGGCTAGGCAAGCGTTGCTAACGCTACAAAACGAATCTACTACAATCGCGAAGCTTCTCAAGCACTGCTTCGCGGGACAGCGTCGAGCGTTGATAACCGTCCTTGCTAGTCAAACCGAATACGTCGAAATAAAACAAGAAGTGAGGTGGCATTGCCCCCCCTTGAAAAAGCATCGTCCCGATGCTTGTTAAAAGAACAAGAAGAGAGAAAAAAAAACAAGTGCATACATAAATAAATTACAATAACAAAGGAAAAAGTAGAGTCCCCAGGTTCGCTAACGCGCAAAAAACGGCTTAAGGCGCACGACATGGACGACTTCAGGTCGTGCGCGGCGTCGCTGGGAGTTCGTAATGCCATCCGGGATGACCTCGTAGTCAAGAGCGCCGAGACGTCGAAGAAACCTTGTATGGCCCGAAGTATCGTCGAAGGAGTTTTTCGCTAAGTCCAAGTCGGAGTATGGCGTCCAGACCCAAAACACGGTCGCGGGATGGTATTCCACGTAGCGTCGTCAGAAGATTGTAGCCACGGCTGGTCGGTGGCACTGATGGGTCTTGATGCGTAGGCGGGAGAGCTGTCGAACTTCTTCGGCACGTTGTAAGTAAGCGGCGGCGTCGAGGTTTTCTTCGTCGATGACGTTCGGTAGCATGGCGTCGAGTGTCGTCGCTGGGCTCCTCCTCCGTAGACCAATTGTACGGCTCATTTGCGTTGTTCTTGGACGGCCGTGTTGTAAGCGAAGGTCACGGAAGGACGGCGTCCGATGTCTGTGCTCAACGTCGACGTACATAGTCAGCATGTCGGCGATGGCTTATTTAGACGTTCGGTGAGGCCACTGGTTTGCGGGGGTAGGCGGTGGTGCGGCGGTGGCTCGTCTCGCTGTATTTGAAGATCGCCTGAGTCAAGTCCGCAGTAAAGGCGGTACCTCTGTCGTGATGAGGACTCTGGGGCGCCATGACGCAAGATGATGTTCCCACGAAGAAACTTGGCTACCTCGGCGCACTGCCTTTGGTCAAGGCCTTTGTCTCAGCGTAGCGGGTGAGGTAGTAGTTGCTACGACGATCCACTTGTTGCCGGAAGTCGACGTCGGGAACGGCCCAGTAGGTCAAACCCAATTTGAGGAACGGCCGGTGAGGTGGTTCGATTGGCTGCAGAAGTCCCGCTGGCCTAGTCGGCGGTGTCTTCCGTCGCTGGCAATTTCGGCAAGTCTTAAACGTAATGGGCGACGTCGGCAGCAAGGCGTGGCCAGTAGTATTCTTCCTGTATTCTGGCAGGCGTGTGGGAAACACCGAGGTGTCTAGCCGTCGGGTCGTCGTGTAGGGCCTGGAGGACATCTGGTCGCAATGATGAGGGCACGACGAGAAGGTAGTCGGTTCGAAGTGGCGAGAAGTTCTTCTTCAGGAGAACGCCGTCCGTAAGAAAGACGACGGCAGTCCTCGCTGAATACCTTCGGAACAACGGCGGTCTTGCACTCGAGGTACTCCATAAGGCCCCCCAGTTCCGCGTCGGCTCGTTGCCTTTCGGCGAAGTCATCGGCACTTATAGTTCCGAGGAAGGAGTCATCGTCGTCGTCTTGCGGCGGCGCGTCGACGGGGGCATGAGACAGGCAGTCGGCGTCAGAGTGTTTCGTCCGGACTTGTACACGACGGTAATGTCGAATTCTTGAAGCCTCAGACTCCATCGTGCGAGACGACCTGAAGGGTCCTTCAAGTTAGCTAGCCAGCATAAGGCGTGATGGTCACTGACAACTTTGAAGGGCCTGCCATAGAGGTAGGGGCGAAACTTGACGTAGCCCAGAGGATGGCAAGGCATTCCTTTTCTGTTGTGGAATAGTTCGCTTCTGCCTTGGATAGTGACCGGCTAGCATAACTGATACCGAATGAGCGGGCTTGGCTATATCCGGATACTACATTATCCCCTTGAGGAAGAGTGTTCATGAGGAGCAAACAGAAAAATAATAAAATAGATACAATAGCGAACACAACTGAGTTTCACTTGCTGCTTCCTCAGCACAAGGTTTACACGTAAGAACACTTGACAATTTTCACACGCACACACAATGCATGCCTGCCGGTATCACACATAGTCGTCAAAGTGGCCAGGACGCTTCCTGTCGCGGGTGGGATAGCGACGATAGGGATGCTTGTGTGGTTGGTGGAGGGGTTTGGTGCCGGAGCTTCTGTGTCCGGCAAAGGTGCCAGGTCATCGCACCTGGCTCTGCACTGCGTGGCGATGCTGAGACGATGCCTGAGCATCCTTGAAGAAACTGGCATTTCGGACTACAACTCGCCTCCTCGTGATGCCACATTTGTGACCCTGAGACCTTAGTGACCACATATGGCAAGGGGTCTAATATGGTGTGAATTTGTTTTTTTTTGTGGCTGTTTACAAAGAACTTGTTGACCCACAAAGAATCGATGTGGCCTGGCGTGCCTTCCAGTGTCAGCGTACTGTTTGTTATACACCTTCCGGCGTAGTTCTGTTGACCTTGTACCATTCTTGTTAGCTGCTTTCGGGGGTGGGATGTATTGAGGAAGGTGATTCCGCATTGACCTTCCAAACAATAGTTCATACGGGGTCCGCTGAGCGGTGCCTTGTGGTGTCGACCTGTATGACATCAAAAATGTGTCTAACTCTGACTTCCAGTCACTGTTCTCAAGTTGGCTGGTGTGGACTTGTTTCTTAGTGTCCGCATGAATCTTTCAACCTCGCCATTCGCTTGAGGCATAGAGGTGTGACTCTGTGATGCCGAAAACCGAGTTCTTCAGCGAAGTTTGCAAATTCTGTGCCTTGGAATGGAGGTCCGTTATCCGTCCGTACTTGTTCAGGGATTCCAAATTGAACAAAAACTGCTCGGAGAAGTGGTAGCACTCTACGAGCATCTGTAGAGCTTATGATGTGCACAACTGGGTAACGTAAAAAGTCATCAATTATTACCATGGCATACTTTCCGTCGGGAAATGGGCCACAGAAGTCGACTGATACAGCTTCCCACGGGCTGTTTGGTGGCTCTGTGAGAGCAAGTGGTTCACAACTTGACTGGGGTACTGCTGCTTGGCATGGGAGGCAACCCTTGATGAGTGCGTGTACTAACTTGTCCATGCCTGGGAACCATACTTTCTCTCGAAGGAGTTGTTTTGTTTTTATACTGCCTTGATGGCCACGGTGTGCAAGTTGTACCGCACGTTCCTGAAGATTCATGGGGAGGACCAAGCGTGTTCCCTGAGAATGAGGCCATCAGGTGCAGCAAATGCAGCAAATGGTTTCAATTCTGCTGTTTGCCATTTGTCCTGCAAGTTATGTATGGCTTCTTTGACCAGCTTCAGTGTGGGTCCATTTTCGTTTGTTCAGCCACTTCTTCGATTGAGAAGGATTTGGAATGCAATGGCGCTGGATGAAATGAACATACTCATCTGGAACTTTGTCAATTTGACAACCTGGCTTCTCAAAGGGCACTGGGTGTCTTGACAGGTAGTCCGATGGGTTGCTGCTACCAGCAGTGTGCTGCACATCATATGCATATTGCTGTATACGGAGGGCAAGGCGTTGTATGCGGGCAGAGGGCACTGATTTGGGGTTTCCAAGGATGCTGACTAGCGGTTTATGACCTGTTAGAAGAAGGAATTTCGTACCGCACAAGTAGAGCCGGAAGTGCTCCATGCCCCAGACAGCTGCTAACATCTCTCGCTCGATTTGAGAGTAGCGGCTTTCAACCGGCGTCAGTGCTCTGCTTGCATATGCTATCACAAGGGTGCTTGTGTTCTCTCTGGATCAGGATTGCACCAAGGCCATGAGGGCTTGCATCAACCACAAGTTCTGTGGGCCTTGATGGGTCGAAGTAGGCCAGTGTAGAAACATCAGACATGGCCTGTTTCAAACTGTCAAAGGCCTTCTGGTGGCGGGCAGTCCACTCCCAAGTCGCATTCTTCAGTGTCAGTTCACGTAGAGGCTGTGTGAGGTCAGCAAGGTTTCTGAGAAATCTGCCTGAATAGTTGATCATTCCTAGCAGACTCTTCACTTCTTGTGGTGACTCTGGTGTTTTGATTGTAGGAAGGCTGCTATTTTCTTGGGATCAGGGCGAACTCCTCAGCTGAAAAGATAAGTCCAAAGAAGGTCAGTTCACGTTGATGAAAGTGACACTTCTTTTCATTAAGTGTCAATCCGGCTTCTTGGAGTCGCTGCAGAACGGCTTCCAGGGGTGTCGTGCTCCTGTTTTGTTTGTCCAAAGACAAGAATGTCATCACTGATATTGAGGACGTTGGGGATGCCATTGAGCACTTGACGAATGGTGTTTTGAAAAATTTCAGCTACACTGCTGATGCCAAAGTTTAGGCGTTTGTATCGAAACAAGCCAACATATGTTGAAAATGTCGTGAGCTGCCGTGAGGGTGCATCGAGTTCCAGCTGATGATATCCATTTCTCAAGTCAAGATTTGAGAATACTGTTGCTCCATTTAAGGCAACAATGATGTCATCCACGTCGGGCACAATGTCGTTCACGTTGGATAGCAGTGTTGACACACACATGTCAATACAGATTCGGATTTCATCAGGTTGATGCGGCTTAGGTACAATTACCACAGGGGATACCCATGGTGTAGGTCCAATGGCTGGCTCAATGATGTCTTCTGACAGGAGGCGTTCGAGTTCCTTTTCTGTGGCAACACGTAAGGCAAATGGAATACTCCTGTGTGGTTGAGCAACAGGTGGGACCGTTTCGTCCACAAAAAGGTGAATGTGCTGGTTCTTTAGCTTTCCAACTCCGTTGAACAATTTGGGAAATGCTTCCACGATTGACTTGTTATCTAGTTGGTCATGAACTTGGTATGTGATCTGGACAAGTCCCAGTTGGATGCTGCTGTGAAGCTCATGAGTGGAGCACAGTTCCCGGGAATGACGAAGATGTCTTCTTCAATGCACTTGTCTTTGTATCCCATCGTGACAGCAACTTTGCCTAAAAGTTCTAGCGGGGATGCTTTGTACGGAAATACTCTGATGGATGTTGCCTGGAAATTCACATTTAGGCGGTAGCTCTTAAAGTCGTTTCACCAACAATGGACACCGTAGCACCTGTGTCGATTATAAAGGTAACAGGCACATTGTTCACAGTAACAACGGCTTTTGGAGATGAGCCTGCTTGAGGGGAAGTCATGGCAACAAAGGCATATTCGTCGCTGCTTGAACCTGACTCAAAGGAGGCAGAGTGTTCTTTAGAGCTTGAACACCTTTACTGCAGGCTGCCTGCGAGTTCCTGTTTGGACCACTGTCACAGTGTACTGCTTGCACCATTTTCTTAGTTGAGCGACAAAATCGTGCGAACTGACCAAACTTGTTACATGCATTGCATGTCTTGCCCCATGCAGGGAAACCTGATCGCCCACCTTGATGAGGCCACTTGCCGCCGCAGTTGTGACAGTTGTTTGGCGTGTCGCGTTTGCCTCTGTCACATGATTGTCGAAAAGGTGGCTTCAGGTTTCGACGACCCTTGTAGCTGTGGTGCTTCTCCGAGTTTTCCAGACGGTTTTCGCGCCTTGTGCAGCGAAAATGCCGACTGAGTGCTGTCGACGATTTTCTCTCTCAGAGACGTCACGTTCAATATCTTCGAACAGCCGTCCTTGCTTGAGGATTCGGGCAGCTCTATGGCGTGCAGCATGGCATATTTCCGCAGACGGGTCGACGTTGTAGCGAGGATGATCTGGCTCTTGATTTCAAGATCGGCGTTCGCGAAGCCGCAGTGTCGGGCGAGCTGTCGGAGTCTGGCGTAAAACGCGTCCAAACTTTCACCCACGTTCTGTTTTGTTTGTCTGAAACGATACACAGCAAAGGTTGGGTTGATTCGTGGTGCGAAGTGAGCGTCGAGTTTTGCTTTTGCCGCTTCGTACTCGGACGTGCTTTCTAACGTGCTGGCCGGCAGATTGGAATAGGTCGTACACCTCTTCACCGACGTAGTGAAGCAAAAGAGCTTTCTTGCGAGTGTCCGACGTGATGTTGCACGCAACGAGGAAGTTTTGGAATCGTTCTACCCCTTTGTCCATTCAAGTCCGATGTTGTTGGCGTCGGTGACTCGAAGGTCAAAACTCGGGAACGGCGGGAGTGCATTGGCCATGTTGCGCTTGCCTGAGAGTTTTCGGCTGCGTCGACGATGTAAATTCCTCGGGATTGTTGTCTTCAAGCTTCTGGGTGGTACGTTTCACACTTCTGACGCCAATGTAGTGTTTGCATCGTGCCGGATGGCGTGGATTAGGATAGAGACAAACATGATGAGGCGTGTTTACTTAAACGCCATGTTTATTGACTCTCATAGTTGCCTACCGAATGAGCGGGCTTGGCTATATCCGGATACTACAGGCGCAATCGTCGAAATGCGCAAGTATGGGTGGCGTCTGCAGGCGTCGTTTAAGTTCTTGAAAGGCTTGCACTTGCTCCGTTTCTCACCTGAATTCCACGTTAGTGTTCGTGAGAAGCGTCAGTGGTTCGGCGATCCGTGAAAAACTTTTTGACGAAGCGTCTGTAATAGGCGCATAGGCAGAGAAATCGGCGCACGGCCTTCTTGTCGGTGGGTGGCGCGAATTCGGCGATGGCAGCTGTTTTCCGCAGGTCGGGGCGCACTCCAGACTTGCTTATCACATGACAAGAAACAAAGCTCGTCGTACGCGATCGGCACTTTCCTGGCTTCGGGTCAGTCCAGAGGTCTTGATTGCTGGAAGTACTGCTCAAGCCGCCGGAGATGCTCGTCGAAGGTCGAGGAAAACACGACGACGGCGTCCAAATACACAAGGCACGTCTGCCACTTCAATCCGGCCAGCACGGTGCCCATGACGCGCTGGAACTTCGCAGGTGCCGAGCAAAGACCGAAAGGCATGACCTTGAACTCAAAGAGGCCGTCGGGGATATAAAGCGGTTTTTCTCGGTCTCTTTCGTCTACTTCGATCTGCCAATAGCCGGTCTTGAGGTCCATCGACGAAAAGTACGTCGCGTTGTGAAGTCGATATAGGGTGTCGTCTATCCGTGCGAGGGGGTACACGTCCTTCTTCTCACTAACACCACCGGGTGACGCCCACGGCCGCTTGGACGGCTCGATGATGTTGTCGCGTAGCATCTCGTCGACTTGTTTCTTTATCGCGTCGCGCTCTCGAGTCCAAACTCTGTAGGGCTCTGACAGAGTGGTCGAGAATTTTCTTCTGTTATATGCGGTGCTTAGCAAGGGGCGTTTGTCCGGACCCGCGATGACGACGAGAAACCACCTCTGTATTGCAGGAGCAGGGTTTTGAGTTGGTCTTGCTTGACCTTCGGAAGGCTCGGGTTGACGTCCAAATCCCGTTCGGGACCTCTATTCGTCGAAGTAGGTCGGCAGCATAGAAGAGGGCAAACGCCATCCGCATGGCGGCTACACATACGTCGATGTAGGCAACCGTCGTACAATTGTTGAGGTGCCTATACATGGCTGAAGTTTGTAAGTACTACCTTTGCTTTACCGTCGCGCAGCTCGGCTATACCTCGTGCCACGCAAATTTGACGGTTCAGGAGTAGGTGCTGATCGCCCTCGATGACGCCTTCAAGGTTCGCAGGTTTTTCGGTGCCGACGGAAATAATGACGCTGGAGCGCGGCGGAACGGTCACCTGCTCTTCTATCACTTCATTGCATGGTTCCCTGGCGTCGCGTGGGGCGGGAGCGCTTTGTCTGAGGTTAGTGTTATCGACTCAGACGTTCAGGTCGATGACGGCGCCGTGGTCACTTAGGAAGTCCCAAGTATCACATCCCTGGAGCAGTTTAGCAGGATTACAAAGCTCGCAGAATGAGTCCAGTTATTGATGGTGACTCTCGCCGTGCAGACACCAATCGGCGTTATCAGATGGCCTCCAGCGGTCCGGATCTCGGGGCCTTCCCAAGCAGTCCTAACTTTCTTCAACTTTGCTGCGAACGGCTCACGGATGACGGAATAGTCGGCTCCAGTATCGACGAGAGCGGTGACGTTGTGGCCGTCGATCAGAACGTCGAGGTCGCTAGTCCGCCGTCTTGCGTTGCGGTTACGTCGCGGCGTCGGGTCACTGCTACGTCGGTTTGCACCGCTGCTTCGCGTTGCGTCGTCAGGTCTGCTTCTGATCGCAAAGTTTCGTCTTCAGGATGTTGCTCGCATGCTGCGGGGGCTCGGAACTTCGTCGCGGCGTCGTCGTCGACGGCGGAGGATCTTCAGCATTTCGTCGTCAGCAAGCGCACCTCCATCGGTTCTTGTCCTTAGTTTTCCGGATACGGGCTAGGCGACCGGCCGCGGTTTTGCCAGTGTAGGGCCGGCGGTGCGGTGACATGTAGCGGCCGGCGACGGCGAGCGGGAAGGTCGTCGTTCTTGCCACTGTGTTCCGGTGAGGTAGTCGTCGATGTCGCGAGGCCGTTCGCCTGGCTACGGGCGCGGCGTCTTGACGGCGGGGCGTCGCGTCGGGCTGCAGCAGCATAGTTCATTGCTTGCAGCTGCGGCTGCGCTGAACTGGGAGTGCCCAGCGACTGCTGGATTTCCTCGCGGACCATGTCGGCGATTGAATCCACTTGAGGCTGCGCTGAAGGCGACAGCTTGCGCAGCTCCTCCCGCACTATCGCTCTGATGGTTTCCCGTAGGTCGTCGGTGCCTACGAGTGCGCTTCGGTGTAGCCTGTCGACGGTGGTTGAGCGGTTGTATTGCTCGTCCTAATCTCGAGGATTTTTCAATTGTTGCAGCCTCCTTTAGGAATTCGGTGACAGTTTTCGGTGGGTTCCTCACCAATCCTGCAAAGAGGTCTTGTTTCACTCCCCGCATAAGGAAGCGGACCTTTTTGTCCTCAGGCATGGCAGCATCAGCCAGGCGGAAAGTCGCGTCATCTCTTCCGTGTAGATAGCGACCGTCTCATTCGGTAGCTGCGCTCTTGTCTCCAGCAAAGCAGCGGCCTTTTCCTTGTGGACGATGCTCGCGAAGGTATTAAGGAACGTCGTCCGAAAGAGGTCTCAGGATTTGATGATTAGTGGAGTTTATTGGCGCAAGGGCCAGATGTGGCCAAGAGGCGCCAGAGCGATGATAATGAACTGTGCATTACGCAGTGTGGGTAAAACAGATGTGACGTGGCTGTAAATGGGCCTAAAAGCAGTCGCTGTAAGTGAGTAAGATATACATACATTAAAATTATGGCAATAACAAATGATGTGTGCTATGAAGACATAAAATTCATTAAAATAATACGAATATCAAATAAAAACTTGGCGTGGAGCACTAGTGCCTCGGCAGAGCCCTTAAAAGAAGGGCATGGAGGCATGGGCTCATTGAAAGCTACTATCACAGCGGCATCTTCTGGACAGAGGACGCGCTATGAACTTGTTGGGCTAAAAACATTCAATACTACATCTTTTAAAAATCCAAGGACTGATTTTGCGTCAAAAAGCGGCTCTTCGCCGAGAAACATAATAGGATGTAGAGGAAGATGATAGCGGTATGCTAAGGGAAAAT
>NW_023615079.1:0-77433 GCF_013339695.2 Rhipicephalus sanguineus | reverse complement strand
AAATAAATAAATACGTTGAGGCATTGAATATGAATCTCGGAGCTTTTCGCTGTACTGATTCAAGTCTATCTATGTTAGCTTGCTTGCGTGTGCGGATCCCAGACAGCCGATGAATTTCTAGTATTGGTATTACGTACGTTTTCATAATGCGAGTAATTTAATGTTCGCCGGATGCGAGTGCCCGTCTGAGGTAGCCTAGTTTTGTCAAGCCTTTTTCCCTGTATAAGACACATGTTCGTTTCATCCTAAATCAGATGTTGTGACAAGGCCAAGGTACGTATACTACGAGACAAAGGACAAGGGTTGATTGCTTAGGTTGGATTGAAATTTTAATTGATTTTTTGCGGTTATGGTCATCGCCATAGTTTTTTCTCGGGATAATGGTCATCTGCCTTTTGCGCACCAATCTTGAATCATAGATAAAGAGTTATATAAAAAACCCGCGTCGCTGGGAGCGGTTAACTACTTTAAAGCACGCAGTCATCTGCGAAAAGCCTTAGATTTACTGGTATATCACGGGTGATACTACTGATAGAACCGAAAAGAAAAGAGGCCCGAGGCTGATCCCGGAGGTACGCCCGGATTTAAGCGGCGCGGACGGCGAGTTTATACCACCGTCCGTGGTATCGCGGTCGGTGATATTAATCCCAATTTCAAAGCCTAACCTGGGATGCATTAGTTAATTAGCACTAACTAATTAGTAGTTAACTATAACTACCATTTAACCTGTAAAAGCTCGAGAACGTGCTGTAAATTCAGGGGTCTTTGTGATACAGACACTGAATGTTCGGAAACGTGCATTTTCGTCCTTTTTAACAATACCCTATTGATGCGCCATAACTATCGATCTTTACCCTTAACGAACCCTAATATTGTTTCGCGGGGCCATAAAAGTACCTTCTACAGGAATCCTCTCTTAACACGCTACCCTAATTCAATTTTTACGTGGCACCGTAGAGTACGTACACATCTCAACGCGAGATGGAGCTACGAGGCTTGACGGCTGTCGCACCCTGAACAAAACCGGCCGGGGAACTTTTTTTTATACCACGCGAATAAAACATGCTCTATACCATCATGACCTAAAGACATGCCAGTATCTAAATCCCAGAAAGCAATTAGATATCTCCAAGCACGTCTCCACGGTAGCGTTTCAAATGCGAGTAAACGGTCGATTTTTCAGAGAGCGCCCATAGGCGCTGTGCATTATATTTTAATAAGCCGTGGAACTCGCACTATTACAACAACCCGGTACTGTAACTCCGGCAAAAGAAGGTTCATACACTTGCTACTTGTAACCGGGAAAGCATGAGAAAATCGGAAAGGAGAGGAGTTATTATCGTTTTGCTCTCCGGTCCATAGAGTGACGCGGGGCCCCGCCCCAACGTGCGGAAAGCGCGCCTCCTGTGCGTGAGCCGGAATCCTGGGGACAAGAGAGACGAGGAGGAAGAGGAAGAATAAGACGCTCGCTCTCGGAAGCACGACATCTTTTCTCGGTTTGTCGGTTAGATATTGTGGAAGCCCTACATAACTACTTAATTGCGGACTGACGCGACCTTTCCCTTGAGGTTACCCATGAAGT
The DNA here is from genome assembly GCF_013339695.2 of Rhipicephalus sanguineus. Classification (NCBI taxonomy): domain Eukaryota; kingdom Metazoa; phylum Arthropoda; class Arachnida; order Ixodida; family Ixodidae; genus Rhipicephalus; species Rhipicephalus sanguineus. The sequence goes on along the minus strand of NW_023615079.1, from coordinate 75,851 downwards.
AGAGCTTTGCGAATAGCAAAATTTTGGGTGCGAAGCGATTCGAATATCGAAGTGTGAGTGCGAATCGAATATTTCTCGAATATTTTTCGAATACTTCGAAGCGAAATTGCAGAAAAAAAGTTGGAGAGGATTCCTAAGCATGTACTTATGAGATAGCAACATGAAAGTGTTTCTTTTCGCTAGGTTTGATGAAGCACGGGTGGGGTTGTGTTTCATAGTTGTCTCATCAAGAATGAGGCAATGTAGAGGCCGAATTCTATTTATGTACATGATTTGGTGCAACAAGTGTTGCCGACAACACTTTACACATGATAGGCAAAGATGCCATTTCCTCACCTCTCCTCTCTTTCAACTTCTGTGGAAGCCCAACTGATGTGGCGGACTTCAAGTCCGGAGTTCCAAATCTGCCTCGTAGACTTCGATATAAAGAACATCTGAAATTTTTGATGCTAAAAAGCTTCGGCTTCCGATTTTTCGGACTTCCTGCCTAAATTTCAGGTCCAAAACAGCATTACTGTGAGCCCCCACCTCTGCCACATCTTTCATCTCCATGTTGGAACACAGCGTTTTCTTGAGTTAGCACATTTGCGACCGTAGCAGAGCTTGAAAGGCAGCTTTGCTGCCATACTGGGGTGTGATGAGGTGAAGCATATTGAAAATCTAGGGACCACTTTCAATTCAACGTTAACTCTTGGCAAAGTTCGAGTGAAACAGAGCTTGAAAGGTGGCTTTGCCGCAATACCGTGGTGTGATGAGGTGAAGCATATTAAAATCTAGGACCACTTTCAATCGGACGTTGACTGTCTCTTGGCAAAGTTCGACCGTAATGGAGCTGGAAAGGCAGCTTTGCCGCAATACGAGTGTAATGAGGTGAAGCATATTGACAATTTGAAGGGGTCACTTTCAATCGGACACTGAATGTATTTGTTTTTGGGAAGTTCGAATAGTTCGAACAGTAAAATTTCAGTGCAAATCGAATCGAATAGCAAACACTATTCGATAAATATTCGAAATTTCAAATATTCGCACAACCCTACCATGAAGAGATTGCACAGAAACATGCTGGCCTCAAACAGACCATCGGTACAGGCAACTGCGGGAAATAGAGTGACATGAGTTTCTGCCTCCCGGCTAGAACAAACAGCAGCTGCGCCAGTATACTCCATAGGTTTGATCTTATCGTTGCCTTAACACGGCGCCACTCGCACCTTTTCAATCGTGCGTACAGCCTGAACTGTGAGCGCTATCTCATGTATCAGACATTACAACATTAATTTCGCGACTGTCCTTCTTTCTTGTCACAGCAGAGGACGGGGGCCTCTAGCTGAAAGCTGTATTTATCCCTACAAGGTCACTTCTTCAAGAGCAATGCACTGGATGCTAGACGTTCGGTAAACCGACGCGTAATGTTGCGGATTACATAAAGGGTCTATAAGACCTTTTCACAATTCGCGAGTGCGCATTCCTGCGCTAATTTTTCTCCACTAATGGCAGCAACTTTCGTGCTTCAAAAGGAGACGAGGTCGTAGTTGCAGGTGCTGGCGTTTGTCGATTTGCGTGTTCGTGTCAAGAGAGCCGAGTCTACATTTTCCGCGTCCCAGCGCAAGCAAACGGCGCTTGAACACTCTGTTTGAAGAAGTCACTAGCTGCCATTAATTGGGCTAACTGCATCACAAGAAAGCTAGCTGAACAATTACGAAAATGGTGTATACCTATAAGAAGGACAGTTGGGCTAGTTGGTATACAGCATAATAAAAGATGGTTACTAGCGTCCTTGTCTTCTTTACGCCAGCAAACGTGTCTTTTATGTTATACGGATTACCTAATCCTCTCCATCATCGTACTTCATCACCCTTTTTTCCCCCATTGCGTTTTCCCCGGTGCAGAGTAGAAGTCAGGGGCGTGCTAGCTCAAAACAACCCTCTCTGCTTGTAAGATATTTCTCTCTGTCTTTCATTGCTAAACATATTTTTATTTGCTAAAGAGTAAACAGAACGGACTAAGAACCAGTCAGGAAATAAGCACGCATATTACAGGTCCGCACTTACACAAAAAAGCGAGTAAAATCTGAGGGTTGAATAAATACAAAAGAAGTGCGATTGACACTACAGCGACGAAAACTACTCGTTTATCAAATGTAGGAGAGATGCGTTTATGCGGCAACACGATAAAACAGCGCGGCGAAAAACGAACACGAACAAAATAAGCAGAAGACGATGCGCATGGCACGTGTGAAATTTACAGAAAAAGGATAACTTCTGTGTTGAAAGTTGGCGAATCGCCGTGCTGCTAAACTTTCTCAACAGTCCATTTTGTGTTTTGTTGCATGGGGTTGCTGCTCCGAACCACATGTAGTTTTCTATTGAGCGAAGGATGTCAGTTCCCGAGATGCTCGGGTGAGCAACCGACACCTCCTTTGGGTCGCACACACCATCCGCATGCGAAAACAGGCGCTCGAATGCTACTACATGCATAGCAGAATTGGCAAATACTCGTAATGGCACGTCAAACACATGGATCTAGGCCAGTTCGCATGCGGTGCCAAGTCTCAGTGAATTCGGATTGGTGCGCGATCGACTACAGGGTTACAATAGTATTCTTGAACTGAGAAGGCATTTGTTCATCGGATCGTCCCTCCAGTGCAACTGGGTGCAAAGCAGTGCGTAGAAGTGCGCGTGGTGCGCGAGTCGAACGGGCAACCACTTAAGGACACTAAAGGGCAAATATTAAGGTCGACGTTGTTGTTGAAATAGCGGTCCAGAAACCTCTAGTGCTACTTTTGATGCAAGGAAGGGCTTATCTTGAAATAAAGTACGTTTTAGTGGTCTACATCCGTTAGTGCACTTCGATCATCCGCCTGAAAGCGGCCTTTCTCACGTCACTGTTGCCGTTCCCAACGTTGCCCGAGCTTTCCACGATCGCGCAAAACACACGCGGCAGTACGCGATACCGAAACTACCACTGAGATGCAACCGCGTGAGCGAAGCAGGGCGCCGGGCGAAGCGCAGTTCGGCGAAAACGGAACCTTTGAAACCACGCGCGCCGTTCACCATGGCAACGCCAAAGAGGTTATTTTATCCATGAATCAAATAGAAACGAACAAGAATCATTTAATTACGTCTCTTGATGCACGGAAGGTTCTTTTTTTATTGCAGCTAGTTTGATTACGAGTGATTAATTGTACTCGGACTCTCTCACGTCATCGGGATTACTTTCAAAATTTCCCACTCATCGCTTATCGTGTGATACAGTTTGCTTCATTTGTCGATAAGTGGGGCGCTGCTGTTGATAATATTGCCGTTTTAGACGTTGTCATACATTGAGCTTTCACTCTGACAAATTATTTGCCTTTAGCGTCCCTTTAATGAAGAGGAGGTGAAGGCAGTATCAGCAGTAGACTTGAGCCGTAGAGAAGCGGGCAAGTTCATTTCTGCCTCGATGGGGTGGAGCCGCCTCCTGCCCGGGATTGAAGCATTGGCGAGGGCTTGGAGTGGGATGCCGTACGCGACGGAGATGAGGGCGACATCATATCTTTCTCTATGGGGTATGGCCGCCGCCACCTCCGGGCTCGTTCTGCTAGCGCAGGAATATGCGCTATAGTGAAAGCAGTGAAAGAGAGACGATGTGCACGGCATCTGCGTCTCAGGATAGCGCGCCTCGCAGTCATGCGCTCCGGCCAAGGGGCGACGTTGGGGGGGCTGCCGTAATTGATTAATCGAATAATTTTAATAGATTAATTCGATTAAACGAGCGGCGGAAATCGATGACGATTAATCGATTAAATGTCCACAATTAATCGATTAATCAATTAATCGTTCATCGATTTTACCATTCCTATTACCTCGAGTTCAACGTCGTATGAGATTCACTACACTTGCGAGTTGCAGCGCGCCGAAACGGTCCCTTCAATCTCCTGCACGTCGTAAACATACTTGGCGTTGACGAGCTTCTTGCCTTTACGCAGATTGCTTGGCCTGAAGAACTCAGCCGCGCCAGCAATTGGCCGAAATCCAAAGCGCAGCACAACCGACAGCGGTGGCTCCATTGTGCATCTGAGCTTACTGCTGCATGCGGCCGCCAGTCTGACTACTCGAAACCAACGAACTTATCGTAGGGGGCGCTTTTTAGCACCGCTTGCGACTGAATGCGGCAGAAAACGGCACACGGCGCGAATGCGCTCATTCGGGCCGCCGACGGCTACACTGCGTCACTGGACCTTTCTTGATTCTGTTTCGTCGTGTAATGCAAACCATTCGCGCAGGGTTCAGCTAGAGGACGGACGTGTTTTTCGTGGGCTTCGGAATGACAGCGTCAGATAAGTTTTTTTTTTTTTGCATGATTCGAGCTTTTTTTTTTCTGGTTATACAAGTACATAAGCCACTAGATTGAAGCTTAATAGGGCTTACAACTTTGTACTGTTTCCTGTGTGACAGTCACTTGGGTTTTTTATTATTTGTTTGTTCGGCCACCACGTGGCTGAAAGGTACCAGGTGCTTTAAAGTGTAGCATACTTGCGGAGTTTTGTGATACCATTTGGTATTTTAGAAGAACTTCTTGCTGGGCGAGTTGGTGGGCCAAACAGGGCGCTGCGTGAATGAGCGCGTTGGGGAGCATGCTGCGTCGATTACGAGAAGGAGCGAACTTGCCCGCGCATTGCAGCTCATGCATGGGGTGTGAGCCGGACTTCAAAAAGGTAAAAATTCTAGGAAGGAGCAAGGAGAGAGTGAGCTGTTAGAAGCTTTTTATATTAAGGAATTGGGCGACAACTGCGTGAGTGACACTTCTGTTGCTCTGTATAGCGCAGAAAGCAATTTTCTGCGCAGCTTTTGTTTTTGACGTGAGGTATCCTTGACATGTTTCCTCCTCTTTTCTTCTCCCCTTCTTTCGTTTTATTTGGGACGTGTGATAAAAAGTGCATATATATGCAGCGACCAAATGAATAAAGCCAGTTGATAGTTTGCGCTCTTTTCCGTTTACTCTGTCCTTCTTCCTGTGTCTCGTCCGATTTGAATGCGCAACGATCTACCTCACCACGAGGAATACCATTTGGCTTTAAGTGGTACTCTTAATCCGCCCTGTGAACGATCTAGCCCATGCGTCAAAAAGACCGTAACGTCGTTCAGGGTGCGGAATGGGATGGAAAATAGAGGTTTGCACGGATCGAGAAGACAGAAGGAGCTGACGCCAAGTGTAAGCAATGCGAGGTTAGAGGCGAAAATTGAAATAATGATGCCTGCCCAGAATGAGCTCATGGTAAGAATCGCCGAGCTGGAGAATGCATTGGCGACAGAGCGGGAACAAAACGATGGCTATGCGGGGAAAGGCTTAAGTCAGCCGAGGAGGGGTTAGCAAAGGTAATCATGAGTGAACAGGAAGCAAGCGACAGCGGGAACAACGGGGCATCGACCCCACAGTGGTAGACGCGAAGGGGGAAACAGGTTTGGAAAAAACAGGTGCAAGGGTCACAGGACCCAGCTTCAGCGAAGTAGTTTTGGGAAGGGGAGGGGACAAAACAGCAGCAGTGGCACGCGCTAGTAACCGAGGCAGTGGCCAGGTGCGGGACAGTCCAGCAGAAAAGTCGGAGCACGTGATAATCGTCGGGGACTCGAATTTAGTTAGATGCGCAGAAGCAGTCAAGGAAAGGGTGAGAGACGACAAACGAGCTTTAAAAGAGAAGTTCCCGGGACAGAGGCTGGGATCAGTGATGAGACAAGCTAGCGCAAAACTCGCAACTAAGGCTAATGGACGTACCCTCGTGATAATCGCGGGAGGTCTAAACGACGACTTGAATGAAGAATCAGCCGAACTAGCGACCACATTGGCGAAAGGGGTCGATGACATGCGCGCCATTTCCCCTCAGGTGCAGATAGTGGTATGCACAATACCGGAGGTACCGGTGCGTGACGGCAACCTGCAAAGAGCGGTTGTCGACGCAAACAAAGCGATATGGCAGATGAGTCGAGAGAAAGGCATCGAGGTAGTGGAAATAAACAGAGAGGTGCACAGGTGGGGTGGTTTTCGAAGAGACGGAATACACTGCGATAGGAGGCTTGGTCATGAAGTGGGTTGGCGACTTGCAGGACGCGCAGTAGCTTTTTTGGGGGGCACGCGGGCCCTTCGGTGCCCAGGGTAGCTTGTAATGAGGAAAACAACCAGGGGGACTCTGACAGGCAGTATAGCCAAAAACCAGAGAACAGGTAAAAGAAGGGAGAAGCCGCTTGTTGCAATTAGTTACATAAACATGCAGCGTGGCAGAAAAAAAGGCAAAATGGTTAGAGATTGAGGGACAGTTAAACAATTAAACAAGGAACAGATAGGTGTTTATGCGGTTACAGAAACACACCTTAGAGACTTGGAAGAGCCACCACATATGACAATTATATTTGGGAAGGATGTAACAGATCACATCAGAAAGGAGAGGTGGGGGTGTTGGATGCTAATTCATAGCAGAACAAAATGGGATAGAGTGAAACAACGTGTTCAGAGCACATAGTGGTTTCGGCACAGTAGGTTGGAAAGAAAACGTGGCTAGGTGTAGCTTACTTGTGGACGGGGGAATAACTGCAGAGAAAAGAATCTGGAGATAGTGAAATGCATAAGCACCGATATTAAAGGATTTAGTCATGATGCCGAAATAATCCTTCTAGGGGACATGAACGCTCACATTCATGACCTTGACGGATATTCAGACACCAATGGCAAGATATTGCTAGATCTCTGCGAGCAACATAGTCTTGAGATAGTTAAGGTGGGGCCTAAGTGTGAGGGGCAGATCACGTGCGAAGTCGGAAACAGGCAATCGAGCATTCATTATTGTCTCATGACAGAAGGAATATATGACAAACTTATATATATATATATATATATATATATAATATGACACGATACACATACAAGATACCCGAAGAGATAGTATCTAAGATACGTGTATCTTGGATACATACATGTACCCTGAGCTACGCGGCGCTGGCGTCAATCAACCAGTTTCAGGACACACTGCGGAGCGTTCGAGTTAAGCTTGCTGATGACTATACGATACAAAAGCATACAGTAGTTAGCCGTCTTCAAAACAACTGTTTGCATACTATTAACACACACACAGATGCATTCTACAGTATGGCCCAAATATGACGCAGCACGATTTAAAAAAAGAGGAACGTCGTTACGCGAAACACACCTATAGCCACTACTAAAGTTTTCGTTAATGAGTTTTAGTTAATTAGTCCTAATTATGTTGCTAACTCGACAAATAATCACCTAATCATTAAAGTGTCAATGATGCATATGCAGGCATATTCAAATTACATCTAACTGTGCTTTTCAATCAACGTAATATTGCGTGCTCGCTTCCGAGGAGATCTTATTTATTTTTATTTGTTATTTGTTTATTAATAATTTTATTTTAATCTCTTTGCTCGCTTCCTCTTTTGGCTAATAAAAGAAGCCCGCGAAATCTGAAAAATGACACGTGAACAGACTGCAGCGGATCTTAGCGCACAGTAGAGTTACTGTATATGCTCCCTACGGGAGCATATACAGTAACTATATATATGCTATTTAAAGGTAGCATATACAGAATGCGAGAGGGCCGTTAGGGAGACCCGACCTGCACCACTTATATATCGCAGGAGGTAGCATATACAGTAACTCTAGCGCGCATCAGGAAGCAGCGCCCTTAAACAGGATCATTGTGAGATAGCAAGTCAAGAGTACGCTTCCACCTTTCGCGGGTGGGTGCACAGTCACGTGTTATTTTTCATATTTCGCGTGCTTTCTTTAGCAGCCGGAAAAATGAGCATGTAATTCGTACGTTGCTGAAAATAGCGCACTTAGATGTCATTTGAGCATGCCTACCCTACATATGCCTCATTGACATTTTCAAGATTAGGTTGAGTATTTGTCAAGTTAGGAACACAACTACGGACTAATTAACTATACCTAATTAAACGTAAAAATGAGTAGTGGCTACTACAGTATACTACTAACTATATGCACTAGGCGTGCTTCGCGTAACGCGACGTTCTCTTTTTTTTTAAATTCGTGCTGCGTGATATATGGGACTCCCTATAATGTGTGGGTGTGTGTGTGTGTATATAATATATATAACATATATATATATATATATATATATTATATATATATATATATATATATATATTATATATATATACTTCCTGTTCTGTACGGCCCTGCATCGGCTGACTAACGGAGGACTACCTGCCCGAAACCATTCTGAAACCTGCGATTTTCCAAATGTGTTGGATAGTCTAGAACGTCGGGCCCTTCTCTTTCCCCCTTTTTCCTTCAGCGGCGGCCGCCCCGCATCCGGTGGCTCTCAGCCTTTTCCTATTTCTTCCTACTTTTTTTTTATTTTTATTCTTTCTCTCCCTCGTTTTGCCCGCCTGCTTGAAGAAGGCCCCAGCAATTGTCGCTGTTGCTTCCTTCGTTATTTCGTTTTTTTTTTTTTAATTCTGCGTTGGGCTCCCGAACTGGATCGGCGGCCTTCTGCTGCGGGTCGTGTAATGTCAGGTCACTTACGTAAGAAGGCTGGACCATCAGCCGAACTAATAATAATATTTGGGGTTCAACGTCCCAAAACAACGAATATGATTATGAAAGACGCCGTAGTGGAGGGCTCCGTAAATTTCGACTTATCTGGGGTTCTTTAACGTGCACCTAATCTAAGTACCACGGGCGTCAAACATTTTCGCCTCCATCGAAGTGCAGCCGCCGCGGCCGGATTCGATCCCGCGACCTTCGGATCAGCAGTCGAGCGCCATAACCACTAGACCACACCGACGGGGCCACCGGCCGAAACTGTCAGGAAAATGAAATACTTTTCCTTTCCTACATTGCAGTACTTTCGAAGTTTTCACAAGTGTGTTGTGTGTGTGTGTGTGTGTGGTGTGTGTGTGTGTGTGTGTGTGTGTGTTTGTCTGTCTGCGTGTCTGTGTGTGGGTGCATATGTGCCGAAATGTCTGTCATTTTGTTAATATTTATTTCGCTAAATTGGGTAAACCTTTTACAGTCATGAATTCGCCCGTCTTTTAACACGAAAGTGTTTTTTATCGGGGTCCACCAAGTACATCCGTCACGGATATGACGTTGATAACATGGACGCCAATGGGCGAGAAAGAAAAAAACTAAGAAAAGATTCCCCCCCCCCCCCCCGGGAATGGAACCCACTATTTCGCGGCCGCGACGGCGACCACCCGACGCCCTACCGACTAAGCTAACCCGGCAGACTGGACACGGCGCGAACGCGCCTTATATCTTTCACACATTATCTTTCGCACGGTGCTCTCTGTTGGCGGTGTAGGTAGGCGGCGCGGAGCGGGGCGGTGCAGCCGTCTGTGAGAGGTGAAAAGAAGTAATGCTTCACGATCGACACTTACTAGCGCTTCCTCCGAGATTGCGCGCGATATCGGAGGTCATGGTTACAGCGTCTCGATACCGGCGGGTACACTGGCCGCGCTGGCGTCGCCGAGGCACCCTTGACGCAGTTACGTTGGTTACGTTCTTTCTTTGCCTTTCGCTTCGTGTGAGCGTGCGTTGGCTCATCGGAGTAGTGCAGCTTCCACATGCACCAACGGGATTTCTCCGCCGTCGACTGCTTCGATTGCGAGAGCACCAACTAACAAAACTGCTGCAATATGCTTTGCAGAAAGGACGCGATTTCGACGGGTGAATGTCGTGCCTTGGTGGAGCGAGACTAGCGCCTGCGAGACAGAGCACAGCGGGACGCACGCGTTTGCGGCTCAGGCTACGAACCTCTACCTCCCGTGTTGCTGAAGCGTAGTGTGTGGTATAGTGTATGCATGAGCGCAGGCGTCGGTCACCCATTACTAGGAAGCGCATACCATGCCGTTTCTCTCCTTAATTGACGACGCTTTGAAGAAATGCATACCGGGTACCAATGTTGATTATGAGCTTGTTGATATCATCCTTACGCGGGATTCACGATTTGCTGTGTCCAAATATATGTTCACAACGTCAGCTACCACAACGGTATAATCCTGATCATGGACGTTAGTCGTCGCGATAGAGACATGCCGTCAACATGGGTGCATCCATGTCAAAACGGTGCTGTAGCTGCCAAACAAAAATAGACATTGTACAAGCTCTCATATATCACTGCACAATAAGCACTACTTCTGCGAAGACACGTTTCACCATCGTGTTATACACCAGAGCACGCCTGTCTCGCACCCAGGCTGCTGCCGAGCCGAGCGGATACTCTCGTACCCAGACGCCGGGCTGACCGGGGCTGCCAAGGCGCGCGCGGGCTGCACCAAGTACACAGGGCAAGCTGTAGTTCTGAGGCTTTAAAGTGCGAAAAAGCACCCGTTCACGCCGCTTCAGCGTGTAAGAGCTCGTCTGCGCACTACTGCGTCGTCTTTGGATGCCAAAACAAGCAGCGCAACAAGAGGATATTAGCGTTGTCTGCGACTATTACGACGCGCCACGGAAATAGTGCCGGTGTGGTGTTTTCAGCTTCGCCGCGAGTGGATAACTGTGATTCAAGCAAAAAAAAAACTAGGAGCCGAGTGAAAATGCGCGAGTAAGTACACTAACTGCGTGTATTCTGCAGTGTGATGTCCACCTATTTCATTTTGCGAACCTAATTTGCGTGACACGCAGCTGGGTTGAAGGCAGGCGCGAGCGTTGTGTGGGGGTGCACTTCATACCTTTGAGCGTTTCCTTTGACGAAAGTCTAGTGCAAGGTAGTGCTTTCAAGCCCAAGCAATCAGCATGCTTTGCCACTTTCAACGTAGTATTAAGCTTTAGTGATTTGATGGCATCCACGCCTTCGAGATTTCGTCTTCAAAAGGTAATAAATGGCACGGTGCTCCTCAACAGCTGGTCAGAATTTCGTGCTTTCATTGCAGTGTTTTGATGTCCCCAAATTTATTTGGACACGAGGCATCCAGCTACACATAATACATATATTGGCACGTAAGTAAACAGAACTCGCGCCAGTGTCCTTTACGTCGCAGGCGTAGCTAACCGGCTTAACTAAGAGTAGCGCAGTTTCGCTTGTAAGGCACCATCGTTACAAGAATAAAATCGCGCAGGTAGCTTCCAAAAGGGATCGCTGAACGATACTGCAGGTTATACTATCTGATAGCACGCTTTTGTGAGCAAGACGCATTATTGTAAGAGCGCTCGTCAAAGAAAAATTACGTTCCGCGAAACTACCCCTAGAGCGTAGTCTAATTATTACGCGATGCATGCTGGAATGATCACATTTCACAAAACTTTGTGCATAACTTCTAATATGGCGCAACAAAACATCGTTTCACTCTTTTGCGAGCTGCACTGCAATTACGATTCACGCGTACTACAGCGAGAACGTTTTTTTTACAAATGTAACAGCGTACGTATCTGACGAGGTTGCTTCCGCAGCCCACTCAGCACGTACTGTATACATTGCGGACTTGCGTGAGCAAGATGTTCTTGATGTTCCAATAAAATCAGCGAAAATGTCCAGGCCAGAAAAGACGCGAAACACGCTCTCCGACGGCTGAGTTTCGGGAGTTTCACGTTTGCTCTGCGTAGCGTCTACTGGCGTGGCAGCCCGCGCATGTTGTTTCGTCGCGTGTGCGATAGATGGCGCGACGCGCGATGCAAATATGGCGATGCGCATGGAATTCGCTGTGTTCTGGTCTATACCGATTCCCATGACGGAGGGATCAGCCATGTTTTCTTGAACATTTCTGCGTGTAAAGAGATGAAACTGCTCCCGTGCCCCCCCCCCCCCCGAAAATTTTTAAATGCGAAGCATTTCTTAGCGAAGTTCTGCGACTTTCAGTGTATCTATCTATCTATCTATCTATCTATCTATCTATCTATCTATCTATCTATCTATCTATCTATCTATCTATCTATCTATCTATCTATCTATCTATCTATCTAGCTTACGACTTTGAGCCCTCCTGGCCGTTTCGTTAATTGGATGTATACCAAAATTGGTATGACATAACATGAACGTATTACGAACATCAATGACAGGTCCTAGCATGAAAATCATGACATGCATGTCATGAACGGCATGATTTACATGCCATGGTCTTGGGGCTCTTGCGGCCGTTTCGTTAATTTGATATATGCCAAAATTGGTATCGCGTGACAATAGTGTATGATGAACACAACTGATAGGTCCTAATGTGCAAATCATGATACACATGTCATGTACAGCATGATTTACATTACATGGTCTCGGGGCGCTCGTGGCCATTTAAATGAATGAATACATACCAAAACTGGTATGATGAGACATTTCTGTATGACGAATATAACTGACACATGGTAACATGAAAATCATGACATGCATTCCATGTACGGCATGATTTACATGCTGCGCTCATGGTGCACTCGCGGCCGTATCGCTGGCTTTATATACACCAAGATTAGTATTGCGCGACGAGACCCTATGATGAACGTAAATCAGAGGTGGTAACGGCAAAATCATGACATGCAAGTCATGTACGACATGATTTACATGCCACGCTCATTGTCCGGTCGCTGCCGTTTCACTCGCGTGATATGCATGAAAGTTGGTATTACGCGACGCAACTATATGATGAACGTAAATGAGAGATGGAAACTAGAAAATCATGGCGTGCAAGTCATGTACATGATTTACATACTACGCTCATTGTCCGATCGCTGCCGTTTCGCTCATTTGATATACACCAAAATTGATATGCGTGACGCGACTGTGATGAGCGTAAATCAGAGGTGGTAACGGGAAAATCATGACATGCATGTCATATACGACATGATTTACATGCCACGCTCGTTGTCCGATCGCTGCCGTTTCGCTCACTTCATATACCGGAAATTTGGTATTGCGCGATGTGACTGTATGAGGAACATGATTGACAAGTGGTAACATGAAAACCATGACACGCATGTCATGTACGACATGATTTACATCACACGCTCGTGTTGCACTCGAGGCCGTTTGGTTAGCTTGATATACACCAATACAGTAAAACCTCGGTGATACGATCACGGCTCGTACGAATTTCGGGGTGATACGAATTTTTATGTGGTCCCGGCCAAGGCCCATTAGCCTGCAATGTATTGGAGTATGGTTGTTGCGAACCGATTTGCAGCCCGCGACGTTTCATACGAACGTGCGCTAGCGCACAGGTACGAACAGGTGCTGCCCGCGCTCTCGCGAAAGACGTTGCAGTCACGCGCGGACGCGGGCATGCGCGCTGCGCGACCATCAACGGTGCGTCGTTGCCTCCGAGATAGTGCGCGCGAATCTTGGAGGCCTTGAGGCGTCTTCGCGTTTAGATTACAAATGACGTTGACGTCGCGCTTTTTTTTTTCCCGGCGTGTTGACGCGTGCTCCTGTGCTCGAGGCAGCAGCGTCTTTGTACTGTGTAAACACGTGCCTGCCACGTCTATGCAAGCCATGTCCCCGCAATCAGACGTTCTAGGAAACAAGACTGAAACTTGGGCTGCGGGTCCGTCATGAACTGCCATTAAAGGTGGACGAAGACCCCAAGAGACGAAGCGGACGGTCTTCGCGAAGGAGCTTGGCATCAATCTATCGTGCGCAAACCGCTTTTTAAGTCACTTTCGCTGCAGTACTCTTTTGTTATGCAGAAAAGCGTAGCAAGATTAGGAAGGGGATACTAGCGGTCACGGTGCACAACAAATCTGATTCATTAATAACACACGCGCGCACGCACGGTATATTTACGAGCACAAGCATGATATTGACGTCTAAAAACTTTTACTGCAATCATTCAGAGGTGTTCATGACGTCGTCGCTGCGGCCCTGAGAAACACTGAATCAAAGCGTATGCCAACTTCTTTTATTCGCATACTAGTTTTCATGTTTTCTGGTGATACGATTCGGATGATACGAATATTTTGGTAACCCCTCGAGAATTCGTAATCACCGAGGTTTTACGTATTAGTGTTGCGCGACGCGACTGTATGGCGAACATAAATGAGAGGTGCTAACATGAATATCATGACGACATCATCATGTGCGACATGATTTATATGACACTGTCATGGTGCGCTGCCGGCCGTTTTGTTAACTGGATATATACCAAAATTGGTATGACATGATACTAGCGCGTGATGAACATAAATGACAGGTCATGCATCGTATATTCCAAAATATACGTTTCATTAGCATGGTACATACCGGATTGCACATGCATGCATGCATGTCAAACATGCGATATTGTCACTTCTCCCGTTAATCGGGTTGGCAATCGCCGGGCGGATTCTAAGGACTGGCGTCTCGGCCCTCCGAAAACGCACCACGAAAGCGCGGACAATTTAGAGTTGGTCCTTTTGGTGCGCCAGCGAACGCCGGTTGTGGTCCAAAGACCAAGTCAGATCCAAGAGTCGATAACACAAACGAAAACGAAATATATCCTCAGTTATGGCAGTACAAACGTCACAAACACATGCACACTAGGCTGGTACCAGTTACAGCTTCACAATATAACTCAGATGGTGTTTACAGAACGGGAACTAAACAAACAGATCACATGCTACAAATGCAATCGCATGCATTACAACTATTCAAGGACAGTTAAAGTCCAGAATATACAATGGCGTATCCAGTCCACAATTCTTGGACGGTACTTGACTGCTTCTCTTCAAGGAACACTCACGCCAACTCCAGCAGTGTCTGTCGTTTGCTCAACCGTCGTCGTAACTTGTCCCGGCTCACACGGCGTCGTCATTCATTATTACAGATCGACGATCGACTGGCCGCACACCATCATAAACACGTCTTCTTTGGCTGACGGGGCCACACTCAGCCTACTTCACCATATCCGAGCCGACTGACTCACTCCTGTCTGACTGACTGGTCGTCGTTTGCGCGCTTTTATCCCTCTCTCCCGGTTTCTAGAAGCGTCGGAGCGGTCTTCGGCGTGTAGTACAGCCAAGGTCTAGGGAAAGGGCGAGAGCTTTCTCGTGGTTTCTAATCGCGGCCGTCGTCGCTTGGCATTGCATCACGCTTCTCTTCCGTTGTTTCCAGGCTTTGCGGGCGTTTCATCGCGTTGTCTGCGTCTTGCTCGAGTGGGCGCGAAGAGGAGCGGCGCGTCGGCGTCTTTTGATTACTTGTTCTTTCGTCGTTCGCAATTCTTGGGCGAGCGGCTCGCGCCGTTCTCTGCTTCGGCTGTTTGAAAGCGGCCGCGCGCGCGCTTTATAACGCGCTCGTTTGTGACAGATATACAGGGTGTTTCAAGAAATGTGTCCAACCTTTCTCAAAAAATCAGGAAAATGCGATATTTGATTGCTGCCTTCAGAATTGGTTTTTCTGTAGTGGCAGAGATTTTAAGATGGTTAAAGAAATTATTGGGACTGTAATTAAAAAAAGCTGAATTAATAAATTTTTAATTAGTGGAGTTAGGTGGTTGTATCAAATGGGAGAATTGAAGTTCTACATGTCAGAAACCCAACCCAACTTTGAGGATTTCGAAAAAGTGGCATCTAGTAATAATTACAAACTAATGAAATTCAACCAAATTCAATGGCGAAAGCTAAACAGAAACATGGAAGAAGGCAACTGCCATATTCTTCTGAGACGTCCAAAATGACACGTGAATGACTTTTTCTGTAGCACTAGGCATCTTAAGATGGTTAGAGACATGACTTGAGACAGTAATTAGGAAAGTTAAGTTAATTAACGTTTTTAATTAGTGGAGTTAGGTGACTGTGTCAATGGGGAATTGAAGTTCTTCGTGCCAGAAACCCATCCCAACATTAAGATTTCGAAAAAGCGGCCTCTAGTAATAATTACGAAGTAATGAAATTCAACCGAATTCGATGGCTTTCGCTGTGAAAGCCGTTGCATTTGGTTGAATTTCATTACGCGACAGCAATTACTGAAGGACGCTTTTTCGAAATCTCAAAGCTCGGATGGGTTTCCTCGCATGAAGAACTTCAATTCTCCCATTTTGACACAATCACCTAACTCCACTAATTAAAAGTTAATTAATGTAACTTTCTTAATTACTGTCCTAAATGATGTCCTTAAACTACCGTGATAGAACGAGGTTCGAACCTGGGCCCTCTGCGTGGGAGCCCAGTATTCAACCTCTGAGCCATGCCGGTGCTTGAAACTGCTTTGCAAAAAAGTCCTATACAGGCTTCATGTCGGGAAGGAACCACATTAGCATATGCGATATAGGTGGTAGAGCAAGTAAAATAAGCACCAAGCGTCGCACAACGCGAATTCTGTAACCAGGCGTCACACAATGCGAATTGTGCAACGAGTAGGTGTTGAATGCTTCCAACCCATTACAAAGGGCTTTGCCATAATTCTTCATCGTCATCAGGCACAGCATCAACAAAGTGCGCATAATGCCTTACATGCGTTTAGCAGGTACCAACGCTCTCCGTAGAATGACGAAAAATGGCACAGTGCCTGCTGCCCTACTTCCTCAAAAATTACAATGATTTATAGCGTAGGGGGTTCCTCGCCAAGTGCACTTGTATTGGTTGCCAAGGAAGCCCATAAGCGCATGATGCACTTCCTCGGGGTCTCAGTAAAATTATGATTGATAGCGTAGTGGGTTCCTCGCAAGTGCACTTGTATTGGTTGCCAAGGAAGCCCATAAGCGCATGATCCATTTCCTCGGGGTCTCAGTAAAGTTCCTCCCCCCCCCCCCCCCCCCCGTCTCTGTCCCACGTCAACGTATGTTATACAGCATGACGGGAGAGGGAAATAGCGAACCGGGCGTCACCCAATGCAAATTACATAACTGGTGGGCCGTTTTAAAGATTCCAACCCCTTGCAAAGGGCTGGCCATAATTCTTCATCGTCATCAGTCGTCGCGGTCAACAAAGTGCACGTAATGCCTTACAGACGTGTAGCTGGTACCTCGCTTCTCCGCAGAATGACGAATAATGGTTTAGTAGGTGCTTCCCAACTTCACAAAAATTGTGATTTATGGCCGTAGCGGGTACCTTTCTAGTGTAATTGTATTGTAGCCCCAAGAGAGCTTAACGAGCTCTAGAAACGCCGCTCTTCCAGCTTTCGCTGTGACTGTGCTGCGGTTTCAGCGCAGGCCTGGCGTTTTTTTTTTTTCCCCCATGGGATACAGAGCACAAAATGATCGACCCCCCTTATTGCCCAGACCCAATGTCGGATCAAGGAGGTGCCCCCCCCCCCCGAAAAAATTTCTGCTACGCCACTGATGGAAACGAGGCGCTGTATTCCCAGTTTGCGCGGCACATGGTGATTTGATCTTTTTATAGTCCTGACACAAGGCACCCTAAAGTCATTTTACGTGACGGGACGTATCTTCCGGAAAGGCGTTCATGCGCAGCGACACACGACGAAGGAGTAACTCCCTCCTGGCAATGTTTTCTTTTCGGGAAAGCAGATCCCGCATTGGCTTTTCGAACGTAAGGGGTGCTCTCGCACACAGCGTGCATAACTCAACAATTGCAGCCTTTCAACGAAGGCTCCGTGGGTGCCGCCCTAATCCCCTCTGTGATGCTGTAAATA
Source organism: Rhipicephalus sanguineus (assembly GCF_013339695.2). Lineage (NCBI taxonomy): Eukaryota > Metazoa > Arthropoda > Arachnida > Ixodida > Ixodidae > Rhipicephalus > Rhipicephalus sanguineus. The sequence continues at coordinate 58,348 of NW_023615079.1, read as the reverse complement.
TGAGTGATCCCCCCGAAATTAACTGCGGAAGCAGTAACGTCACCCTTTCTACGCCCGCATCAAGTCGCTAGCGCCGCCATTTTGAATTCTGCGGTGTCATTTACTTTGTAAATAGTGTGTTGCAATTGTAGTCTGCACAAAGGGCCAACGTTTTCAGAAATTGTTTCTAGAAACGTTGCAGTGGGCGCCGTCAACAAAAGCCGCAACTACTGCGGCGTCTTTTTTTTAAAATGCTTTCTCTCCTGCTGATTTAACTCACAACGTCGGTTTTTTTTTTCTCTCACTCTATTTTTGTAGCGCTCATCTGAGAAACAGCAGACAATCCTGGAGGGCCACGGGTCCTTCGAGCTACAAAACGGGCTTACTGGGAAGTATACTGCCCTTTTGCCCATGTGTGAGGGGTATTAGTAAAAAGACGAAGAAGTCGTGTCGAAAAACGGCTCCCCGCTGTGCCGCACAGGGGCAAAACAACGGAAACGTCTTAATACAGGTGAAACCTCGTGATACGAATCTCACGGACCACCAAAAATATTCGTAATCATCAGAAATTCATATCACCAGAAACCATGGAAAATTAGCATGCGACAAAAGAAAGCTGGCATACATTTTCATTTATTGTTTTTTCAGAGGCCGCAACAACGTCAGGAAGAAACCTGAATGATGGTCAGTTAAGTTTTTAGATGTCGGCAATCATACGAGCAGTATTTAGTTATCATACCAGTATTATTTATTAATGAACCAGGTGCGTTGTGACCCGCGACAGCAGTAGCCCCTTCCAAAGTTTAGTAGTTTTTTTTTTTTTGCATGACACCGGAGTACTGCGCAAAAGTAACAAAGAAGCGCTTTGACGCGATGGATCAAGGCAGACAAAGTTACAGAACCACGGTCCTGTGTTATGATTTTGTTATCGCGGAGGTGTTGGGGATGTTTTTTGGGAGATTTACGGCCGTGCCCGCACAAGTGCGACCTCAACGGTCACGCATGTTGACGTTGTGAGACCTGACTCCTTCACCAAGATCGTCATCGCCTTCTTTCGGTCCTCGTCCACCTTTCATAGGATGTCTGATGCACGAGGCAGGCACGTGTAACAGTACAACGACAGCAGCCCGCGTCGACGCGTTAGGGGGAAAAAAGAAAGCATTGCGCTAATGTCATCTGTAATCTAAACACGAAGGTACACGGAGGCACATAAGAGCCCCAAAGATTCGCGCTCTGAAGGTTTATTCTGACCGTAAGAAAAGTTTTTCTAACACCCAGATTCTGACGATTTGGCGGTGCGGCGCGCATGCCCACGCTTGCGTTCCCGCGCTCGCACGTGCTTGGCACGTCTTCCGCGAAAGCGCGGACAGCACCTCTTCGTACCTGTGCGGTTGCGTACGTTCGTATCAAACGTCGCTGGGTGAAAATCTGTTCGCAACAACCGTACTCTATTACATGCAGGCCAATGGGCCTTGGCCGGGACCAACTAAAATTCGTATCACCCCGAAATTCCTATGACTGTGATCGTATCACCGAGAGTTTCACTGTAGATTACTACCCCTTTTTAACACGAAAGTGTTTTATGCCGGGGTCCACCACAGCCCACTGACGCATTTCCGTCACGGATATTATGTTGTAAAATAGTAAAGACTAGCATATGGCAAAGAAAAAAAGTAGAACAAGAAACCTTCCGTCACCAGGAGTCGAACTTAAGAACCGTAGATCCCCAGCGCGCAGAGCGAACGACTCCGCCACAGACGGCACGCTCTTTATTATACTAACGGCGTGCTATTTATAACAAACATTTGCCGGTGGCGGTCTCAGAGATCTGTGGTACATCAGCGTGTTTTTCGTTATCACTAGCGAATGGCGCGAAGGCTCGAAGGGCGCGCTTTAAAGGTCGTCGCCCCACGCGTTGAGATGCGCCTCTACAGGGCGTGGTCGCTCCTGCGCGTGCGCTTACCTTGTACTCCTTGCGCGCATCACCGCAAGTTTGCGGTTGAAGTTACAGGAGAGCACGAAAGTGCAAACTTTGCTGACTGCAGCGGCCCGCTTTTGCGAAATGTGAGCGCGCTGCTCATAAAAACAAACAAGCTACAACTGTGACAGTTCGCGTTCATCCTGTGTGATACTTGTGCGTTCGTTTTCTGCGTCCTCCTTTGTATTTGACCACCGCGCTTTAACTGTCGAACTGTGACAGTTGTTAGTTCGCGCTCATCCTGTGTGTGTTCGTTCCGTGCGTCCTTTCTGCTTGAGCAGCGCGTTGCAAGTTTCAAGCTGCTTGCCGTTCTTCGCGTGACATTACAACTTGTTGCTATAGCATTCATTCCTTCGCCCTCGGGGCGAAACAATGCACAAAAAACAAACGCTCAACTACGTCTGTGAAGACACGTTTTACTTTCGTGTTATACCGATTCCTATGATAGAGGGATCAGCCATGTCTTTTTTGTCCTTTCTCTCTCATTTTCTGCCACCAATACTCTAACCATCTCTGACTTATTTCAATCGCGGGTGTGTTCAGCTTTCCATTGCTGTCACTAAAACCCAAGGCTTCATGTAGTCTCGTGCCTAAACGTACACCTGGGTGTATATCTCCAATCAGAACATGCTCCGCCGTTTCCTTATCTTCCCCGCAGCATGTGAATTGTTCTTCTTTACTGAATCTCGCTTTATAACTACGCGTTCCAAGACAACCCGATCTCGCTTCAAACAGTAAAGCGCTTTCCCTTGAATTATCGTAAAAATGCCTCCCTCCTCATTTCATTTTTGCCCTTTCGGTAGTTACTCAAAGCCGTTTTTTTCTCCATAGCTGCCGTCCAGTAATTCCTCTCCGCCTCTCTGACCTTCCGCTTAACGCTCTTTGTTGACATACTGCTTACACTACCAGATTTACTAGTGAGCCTCCTGGTTCTTTTTCTCCACTGTGTGTCCACGCTCTTCCTATACAAATAACGGAACACCTTCTCTGCCCATCTACTCTCCTTCATATTCCTTAGCCTTTCTTCGAACCTTATTTTGCTCTGAGCCTCCCTCGCCTCAAAACCTGCCCATCCCATATCGCCCTTTACAGCCTCGATTGTCGTAATGCGAGGCGTCCCACAGTCCTTTGATTTATATCCATTCCCGATTGCACCTCTGCCCTCATGCACACCACTGAGATTCCCAAAAGTAAGCCCCGGAAACCATTGCACCTTTCCACAGACCTCGAAGCACCTCGTACCTATTGTATACCCACAACGCGCTCTGTGCTTCATTATTGCAGCATTCCTCTTTCCTTTTGCTGCCGAGGCTTTTTCCTGTACCTCTAAAGAAAACTATGAGCGAACGCGATAAATCAGACACGAAGCCATCTTGCCCATATGATTCTTAATTTCTTCGTCTTCTCTCGCAGTCCTAGGCTGCGCACGTTTATTATTTTTCTTCATCCCTCCCGCCCCAAAGAGTTGCAGGCCCATCTCGAGTTTGGTAGAGCTTCTGCACTGGTATCCTCACAAGTTTACAGTCTTGCGTCTTGACTCGACAGGACCGTACTACACCGTCCTTGACCAGAAAAAACTTCTACCACACGTCCAAGGGGCCAGATGCACCTTGAAGCGCAGGCCTTCTCGACAAGAACGATGTCATCCACTTCTATGCCCTTGCTAGTACGCGATGGATAGCGGTGAAGGGCGCGCAGCTCTAGGAGGTACTCCTTTCCTCCATCGTATCCACAGGTGGTCAAGCAGTTTTTGACGATACTTCAACTTCTAGTAAGGTCTCCCGTTGTTGCTTGGGCGCACCTGGCTTCATACACGGAGCTATGTGGCCCCGACGCAGCAGTCAATGAATTTCCGACCAGGAAATGGGCGGGACATATTGGCAAAGGTTCTGCTGCGTCCGTATACGAATAGGTCAAAGGTCGTGAATTGATCACTGCTTCCACTTCAAGTAACACTGTCTCGGTTTCTTCGCTGTTGAGGTAGCTCTTGCCAAGCACTTTGCGTAGTGAACGCTTGATTGACCGGACTAACCTCTCCCACCAACCTCCCCACCAAGGCGCTCCTGGCACAATGAACTTCCACTCAGTGTTGTATGCGTTACCGAAAAAAAGTAACTAAATACGTTACTCGTTACGCTAAAGAAAAAGGAACGCGTTACCGCCCTACGTTACTCATAAAAAAAGTTAACGTGTTACCGTTACCGAAAAAAAGTAACGGACGTTACTTCTGCCGTTACTCCATGATTAGAAATCTTAATCAGCGCACCTTCGCAGCGGGAACGTAGAATAGCAACTTTATAAAGCTCATATTTATATTTCACATAGAAGTTTTAGCCGAAACGATAATTTTACTCGAAGTACTGATTTAATTTCAACGAGCATAGTTTGCACAAATGCGCGGTACCTTGGCAGTACTGGCTAAAGTTGCCTGTATAGTTACATGTGACGGCTTCTGATTCTGTGGCACATGGGGTAGTCATTTTTTCGCAGTGGGACAATAAAATAAAAGTGATCGATTTCATCGTCAACGTTCTCCGCAAAGAAAACGTCACTGAACAAATTTGCAGTAATTATGACGGCGTGCTTTTACTTACAAAATAAATGCGCAATTTTTTACCAGTAAATAAGTGCTTAAATGGAATAAATCTAGAGAAAAGTATTTGCGTGCATGGACATTTTTTTTTTCAATTTAACTTCTATCATTACCGGAAATATGGCGTCTGTGTTTGTGAAGGTGTTCAGCGTTAGCCTCGCTCACAGCAATTCAATAACCAGAAACGTAGTCGCAGTTGCAGATAGCAACAAGCAAAACTAATTTTGAAAACTGAATTTATGAACAGTGCTAGAGTATTACAGGGACAACTTCCTAATGTAACTACTAAGGGCTGAATGTAAGCAACAGCTGCATTTCAGAGCTGTCATCGTACAGCTTGACTCGCTTCTTGGCGAATACGTCCACACCTATGCTGAATAGGAGCTCGATGGATGCACTATATATATGGTACTCGTGTAACCACTGTCATCAGGAAGAGCTGGTGAACGCGTGGAAAGTTTTCCTTGAGCTCGCTCAACGCAATATCATGCGGCACCAAAGGTACTGAGACAGTCTCTCACCTTCAGACGGCGATAATGTCGAGAAGGCATTTCCGAAGAAGTCATCCTCCGTTGTGTTGGAGCGCACACCTAGCCTAGATGTCCATAAGCCAAGGAAATCTCGAGAACTCACTTTTGACGGTTACGAGGACTGCATTTCGCTTCACTTCATCAATAATCAACGACAACTTGAAATTCGATAGCCAATCAACGACAACTGAAACTCGAGAGCAAGGTAGCCGAAACTATAGCAGATCCGTTCAATAAATTTCGAGAATTCGCTCCCCATTGCAATTTCCCCCGCGCAATAAAGGACCCCGTGCGGGGTCGCTTTGTCAACGCTTGGCGGGCCGACAGCAGTCTGCCCCAGCGACAAAATAACTGAAGCAAAGTGCGAGTGAAGAGAGAGAGACAAAATCACGTCGGGGCGAGCTCTGAGAAAGGCGCTCCTACAAGACGAATTAATTTTGTTTAAGACTGCGAGGATAATTGGAATGAAAAGTAACGAGTAACGTGAGACCTCACGTTACCGAAAAATGGTAACGAAAGTACGTTACCCATTACAGTTCCGAAATAGTAACGAGTACGTTACTAAGTTACTAAAAAAAGTAACGCGTTACCGGTAACGCCGTTACTTGTAACGCGTTACCGCCAACACTGCTTCCACTGTATGCGGTGCGTGGCAAGAAAGGACGCAAAAGGAGAACTTTCATGACCTCCCACACTTCTTTCAGGTCTCGTGAAGCCTTTTTGAAGGTCAGTGCGTTGTCCGAATGTAGCGTCAGCGGTACTAGTCTTCGAGCTAGAAATCGTCTGAATGCCAGAAGGAAGGTTTCAGTAGAAGTCCCGTTCGTCAATTCCAGTTGCACTGCTCGGGTGGTGGCGCACGTGAACAACAATATGTATCCTTTGGAGGTTGTATCAGTGAGGGTCCTTTGCTTTAAATGAAGAGGTCCTGCAAAGTCGATCCCAGTTACTTCAAACGGCCTTCAAGAGAGAAGTCGATCGAGTGGCAGTGGAGCATACTGCACTTTCGATGGACTCGTGCGATACCTCTTGCACAGAGAACACGCGTTTATAACACGTTTGATTTCCTGACGAGCACGAATAATCCAGAAGCGCTGGCGAACTTGTACCATGGTACTCGCAATGCCTCCATGTAACGCTCTGCAGTGCGCCTCCATAATTACCAACAGTGTAAAGTGGTTGCGTCTTGGTAAAAGAATGGGATGCTTCTCCTCATATGTTGCGTCCATTCGTTCCAGGCGCCCTCCGAGTCGAAGTTGTTTATGCTCATCGACGAAAGGGTGCAGGTCCCTTAAAGCGGAAAGTTTATGAGCAGCTTTTCCGTTCAAGATCTGCTTTATGTCCTTAAAGAAAGCATCTCGTTGGACGCGACAAATCCAAAACATTTCGGAGTTGACTATCTCTTCTGCTGATATCGTGGCTGCATTCACTACCGACAGTCTTCGATTTCGGTACACAAACCGGAAGATCCAAGCTGTGACACGCAGAAGCTTTCGCAGACTGCTAAACTTTGTGATGTCAATCAACATTTCCTCTTGTGGTTGTGCGTGAAGAATAACGCTTGGCGGTTCGCACGTTGACTCCACGTTTTTGCCGGAAATAGGAAATCCTTGTGGTTCTGTAGGCCACGTCGATCTTGGCTGATCCAGCCACCTAGGACCCTTCCACCAGTCCTTGCTCTCACGCAAGGCTTGAGCAGATATCCCTCGAGTTAATAAGTCGGCTGGATTGTGCTCGCCTGGACAGTACCACCATGCATCTAGTCCAGTGGTGTCTACTATCTCTGTCACTCTATTTCTGACAAATTGGGGTAACTTTTCCTGCTCGCCACGTATCCAACTCAGAACTATCATTGAGTCAGCCCACATGACAAAATGAGTAAATTTTGAATCCCACGACGACCGTATATACTTCATTAACCTTGTTCCTACGACTGCTGCCATGAGCTCTAGTCTCGGCAGCGTAATTGCTTTTATGGGCGCTATTCGTGATTTAGCTGCTACCAGTGACGTGGGTACGTTGCCAAGGATGTCGACCGTTCTCAAGTAAGCGCACGCTCCGTAGGCTTTCAAGCTGGCGTCAGAGAAGACATGAAGTTCATCAGACACTATCTCTGCCTCCGGGCCACGTCTTACACATCGCGGGATTTTCAGAGAAGGCAGTTGAATAACTTGGGAGCTCCATTCCTTCCATTGCGTCTTTATCTCTTCAGGCAGTTCTTCATCCCAAGGACTCTTTAAAATCCACAATCGTTGAAACAACAGCTTTGCTGTCACCGTGAATGGAGAGAATATGCCGAGGGGATCGAAAACTCTCGAAGCAGTTCTAAGTAGGGTGCGTTTCGTGTCACCTTTCGCTTGATTTATGTACTGGAGCAGAGAACTTGGCGAGACTTCCAATAAATCAGTCGTTGTGTCCCATTGCATACCTAAAACAGATGTCTTCTGTGACCCATCTATCTGCTCCTCGCTTCTATCAAACACTTCTTGCAGCCGCTTGTCATTTGTTTTCCACTTACGCAGGTTCATGCCGGCATCTCTCATGATTTTTTTCGATCGCTGGTAGATGTCTAAACTTTCTTCGAAAGTGTCAGCCCCGATTAGCAGATCATCGACATAAAATGATTTCTTTAGGTCAGAGGCTAATGTCTTGTCTTCGTCTGGTACATTGTCCAAGTGATGATGAATAGTCGCCATCAGAAGGAACGGACTTGATGTCGACCCAAAGGGCACCCGTGTCATACGCCATTCCACAATGTCATGGCTTGGGCTAACGGGAACCTTGTCGAACCACAGAAAACGGAATGCATCTCTGTGAGACTCCTGTATCTCGATTTGAAGAAACGCCTTTTCGACATCCGAGTTCATAGCGATGGGGTACCAGCGAAATCGTATCAGAATCTGGAGCAGTTCCGGATTTAGATTCTCTCCTTTGTCGAGACACTCATTGAGAGATGGCATGCCCCGTTCGTGAGACGACGCGTCAAACACGACTCTCAACTTTGTAGCCAATGACTATTCTCTAATTACTTCTCTATGAGGCATATAGTAGACTGCTCGGTCATCAGGAATGCTTTCGGGCACTAACTCTGCGTGTCCGAGCAAAGGATACTGCCTTATGACCGTGTCATACCTCTGAAGTTGGCCGTGATGTAGAGATAACCTTCTCACTAGCTTGTGCAGTCGAGTGAGAGCTATGTTACGATTGTCTCCGAGTAAATGCTTACGTTCTTCTTTCCATGGTAGTGCAACAGTATACCTTCCATGGCATTTGCTGATTGTCTTTCGGAATCTCTCGAGGGTCCGGTCTGTGGTGGAGTCACGCTGGTCAGTAATGCCCATCGCTTCGAGTTGCCAAAATGACTAAAATCTGCGAGGTTGCCTCTTCTTCGGAAGAAGTGTCTACTCGTAGCGCGCAGACCATCAAGTTGGTATCGCGCTCCATGAATGCTGTATATCGGATTGGTCCTTGGAGAGGCCATCCGAAGAATGAATTCATAGCGACCAGCCCTTCTGTATCTGTGCTTCGCACTAGTTCTCCGGTCAGTATCTGCCATAGATGATCTGACCCGATGAGTAATGACAGTCCGGGTTCTGCATCCGCTACAAGGAAGCATCGTTCATCAGCGATGAATTTTCCTTAAAGTCGCAGCTGTCTCACAAATTTGTTGTCGTCGGATGGTGTAGAAACATCGTGGCAGATAACTGGTACCATGATGGCTTGCACGACGCACACCTGAGAACTGTGCTGGCTGCGCAGCGGAACTTCCACGATATTGACCTTTTCCGCGCGTGATGGTGTTTCTGTTCCAAAAGTGTTGAGTGCAATTCTTATCTCGCTGACGACCTTCAGTCGTAGTTTCCTTGCGATGTCTTCTTTGATGAATGATCGCTGGCTGCCCCCGTCCAGGATACCTCGGATATATGTACGGTACGGAAAGCACGGAAAGTCTGAAGGAATACACCAGTGTCCATCCTAGACATAAGACACGACGACTGGTTACCTCGCACTATTGCGTTAGACGATACAAATGCGGTCATACTGTCAGATTTGCCGTTACTCTCCGGCTTCTTGTATGGGGGGTCACACATGCTGGAGGCATGTCTTCCATGGCAAAGTGAACAAGTCAGCTTTACCTGACAAAATCTTGCCTGATGCCCTCGAGATGTACACCTGAAGCAGCGATTATCCTTCATTAGTTGCTGCTTCTTCGAGCCCAGAGAAATCTTGGCATCACAGGAGCGGGTGCCATGCTTATCCGATCGGCAGAAGAAGCATTCCCGTTTTGCCACAGTATTATGCAGCACAGAAGCGGTACTGCGATCTCTTGACTTGTCAACGTTCACCTTTTGCTCTCTTGGCGTCGTTAAGAAACACTGCTCTCGGCTTTCTAACTCCACCCTAGTGAAGTTGAGCAGGTCGTTCAGCTCGCCTTCCGAAGACGCAGTCACGAGTGCCGGTTCCGACACATTACCTGCAGGGTTTGCAGTGGGATGACTTCTTAATGTCTCTCTTCGTTTTTCGCGAACAAACGCCAAGACGATGTCGGCCGGCAAGGCGTTTTGCAGGATGTCGACAAGCATTGCTGAGGATGTAAGTGTCGGTACGTTCAAGGCTTTCAGGCAACGAATATGGAACTGCGCGGCGTCGTACAGCTTCCTAAGACCTCTTACATCGTTTCCCGACACGACATGCGGAAGGTTCCTCAAGGCTGACAGGTGATATTGCTCTATCTTCTTTTGGTCACCGAACCTTTCCTTAAGAATGTCGATGGCATGCGTATAACATAATTCTGTGGTTGGTAAACCCGCGATAGATGCTGCCGCTTGTCCCGCGAGGAAATTCCGCAAGTAGTAGAACTTTGTTGTCGGGGATAAAGCCTCGTTGTGGTGAACCGTTTGTTCAAACTGTTCCCAAAATCCTGTCCAGTTGTGAACGTCTCCGCTAAAAGTGGGAATGCTGAGCTTCGGTAGTCTTAATCCGGAATGGGCTGTCGCGTTAGGTCCTGGCTGAACAGTCGTTAGTCGAGCGTTAGTCTGAGCAGAAGATGCGGCTTGCGGCTCGCTTTCAGCACGTTCCAAAGCGGCGATCTGGCAGCGTAATTCAGCCAGCATGCCTATGGCCTGATCGTTATACTCAGCTGCAGCGTTATATTCTCCTTCAAGCACGTCATCGGGAATGTGCTCTTCGAGAGCGGCATTAATGCTTGAGAGTTCCAGATTACTCGAACTCAGGCGGTCGTGAATACCTGTGAGCTTGGCGATGTCGGTGTTCGAGTCGTTAAGCAACGTTCGGGCCTCCTGCAGCAACTTGGTGTTCTGGGAGCGTCGAGTGGTCCGCTTGGCCTTGAGACGACCCATGAGTCAAGCTCCTCTTCTCGGCGTAGACCGGCGCCCGGCTCCTGCGGGAATGATCAGCGAAGCGCTCGTCGGTCGGTCGATCCTCGCCACCCGCGACGCGACGTGGACGAGTAGAAGATTCCTCTAGGCGTGCGAAGAAAGGAAACGTTCCGCACGGGGTTTTCGGCACCATAAATAAAGAAAACTATGAGCGAACGCGATAAATACGACACAAAGCCATCTTGCCCATAGGACTCTCTACTTCTTCGTCTTCTCTCGCAGTCCTAGGCTGCGCACGTTTATTATTTTTCTTCAGACCTGAGCGCTAAGTTAGCCAGGTGGGCTCTAAAGCGGCAAGATTATACCTTTTTCGTTGTCTATCGGCGCGGCGCTCCCCATCAGGACGCTGACTACCTTTCTCGCCACCCGGCAGCTCTCAACGGTACCTCGCCAGTCACCGCAGTGCTTAATTTACGCGCCAAACAGCCACAAGACGCAGACATCGTCGATATAATCCAGCGGTTGTCCGGGGAAGCACGCACTCCCAAGCGTCGTCGTGAAAGTCTCGCTGCGTCTTATGTCGTCCGAGATGGAATCCTTTGTCACCGAAATCATCGGGATGGGTCGTGTGACACCTGACACCCCGACTTCCGGTCACCTCGGGCTTCACAAGACGCTGGCACGCATCAAAGAGAGGTTTTGGTGGCGGCGCAAGCAGACTGACGTCTCCCGCTACGTTTTGTCGTGCATGGTCTGTCAAGCACGGAAGGCCGTCACAAATCCGCCACCGGTCCCCATGCAACCTATTCATCCTCCAGAAACACCTTTTGAGATAGTGGGACTCGACCACATGGGCCCGTTTCCACGTACGTCGTGCGGCAACAGGTTCCTCATTGTTGCCACGGACTATCTCACGAAGTGGACAGAAATCACGACCGTCCCTAACTCTTCGACGCAGCACGTCCTCACGTTCATTAACGAGTGCATTGTTTTTCGACACGGTACACCACGCTTGCTCATCATCGACCGCGGCACGGCCTTCACGTTCAGAAACCTATTGAATAACCATGGAATTCGACATGCGACGGCCACCCCTCAGCACCCACAAACAAACGGTCTGGTGGAAGGTACAAACCGTACCATAAAGGACATACTAACGTCATACGTGAGTCCTAGTAATGACAACTGGGACGAATACGTTGCCGCAGCTGTCTTCGCCCTCAATACGTCACAGCGCGAAATCACACGGGAGTCACCGTTCAAACTTGTCTATGGAAGGACGCCAAGGCTTCCGCAAGAGAGTTTCTTTGGATTGAACACAAGGGTGCACCACCGTCCGGACAACACCAGTACTGCGGAGCTCCTTCGGAAAGCTCGCTTTAGAGTGCACCTGGCCATAGCGCATCACCAGGTGAAATTCCGCTCGCCTTCCCGTGAGAATTATACCTCTTTCAAACCGGTAGACCAAGTGCTGGTTAGACGCACCCAGCGTGTTCCAGAGCGTCCAGAAGTTTCTTCCCCGCTTTGCGGGTCCATTTCGAGTGGTGAAAGCCCTAGGCCCTGTTATGTTCCGCTTGGAAGGTATTCCAGAACTGGGCACGAAAAGACGAAACCGTGTTTTTCCCGCCCATGCAAGACAGTTGAAACATTACGTGCCGCGTGATTTTCGTATACCCGCCTCTTCGTCTTCAAGCTCCGACTCTGGGGGAGAGGGGGTGGTGAATGTAGTGGATCATACCAACGAAGTGACTGGGTAGTGGATCATACCAACGAAGTGACGGGGTAGTGGATCATACCAACGAAGTGACTGGGTAGTGGATCACACCAACGAAGTGACTGGGTAGTGGTTCATACCAACGAAGTGAATGGCGCGTGAAGGGGAGTCTAGTGAAAAAGAACGAAAAAGGATGGAGTTGTGTTGGATCGTGTTCGTCTGAGTTGCTCTTGTACGTTACAATATCATCTCGACTGTCCGCAAATAAGACGATATCGTCCGCAGAAAATAAACCTGGAAGCTTGTGCTCAATCATCACGCCGCCCTGTTTGTTTGACCGAATGAAATCAATGTTACTACCTTCTAGCGCTTTTTCCATACTCGCCATGTACAGCATTAATAGCAGCGGGCACAAAGGACATCCCTGTCTCAGCCCCTTCCTTATATCAACGTTCTCTTTGCTACTCATCCCTTCCCATTCTATGCAAACTGTATTTTCTCGGTATATCTCCCTCAAAAGCTGTATACAATTGTCCCCTATGTCCATTCATTTCAATATATCCCACAAAATTTCCTGATTAATGTTGTCGTACGCCCCAGTGATGTCTAGAAAGCCATGTACAAGGGCTTATTTTCTATTTTACATAGTTCTATACACGGAGTGAGAACAAACAGGTTATCGTCTAACCACCTGTCGACTCGAAATCCGTTCTGAAGTTCTTCCAAAATATCGTTATGTTCTGCCCATGTTTCTATTTTCATTTCTACTGCTTGCATCGCCAACCTGTATGGTACCAATGTAATGGCTAGTGGCCTATACGAGCGAATCTTATCCTTTTTTTCCTTGTCTTTATATATTAAGTTCATTGTACTTTTTCGCCATCTGTCCGGTATTTTTCTGTCCTTTAAGCATTTTTCTACCGCTGTGGACAATGCTTCTTAGTGTTATTTCCTAGTTCGTTAATGAGGCTAACGGTAACCCCATCTAAACCGGCGGCAATGCGCTTTGGAATTTTTCCTTCGGCCTTTTTCCAGTTGAAATTCTCAAGTACTAGCTCTTCCTCTGTTGCTCTCTTCTCCACACTTTTACACACCCGGGAAATCCCCTGGACGGTCTTTTTAAACGAATCGGCTGTTACCTTTCGGATGTAACCTAGCGCTTCGTACCCTTCCAATTGATTTCCTCCTTAATCTACAATATGTTGTTGCATAGTGATAGACTTCCTACCTAGCGCCTTTAAGTCGCTCCAAGATATCCTAGGTGCGGCCTTCTTTTTTTCGTGAATCTCTGTCACCCAGAGTTCATTTTCACCTTTAATTTTTGCCTCGACCAATTTCTGTACAACCAACTTTTTCTCTAAATATATTTCCCATATTTTCTTGACTTCTTCCTGCGGCCGTTTCTCCTTTTTTCCTTTGCTATGCTCCCGTGATGCTTCGCGTCGCTTCTCGATCGCTTCCCTGATTTCCTCGTTCGACCAACTTTTTGGCTTCCTCTTTCCTTTCCACCAAACAGTCTTCTTTTCTTTCCCCATCTTTTCGTCATTAGATGTAACAGCTCACAATACTACCAGTCCTTGTCTGGTATTTTGCCTACTTGTTCCTCGACTCTTGCGGCTACATTTTTATTTGTTTGTCATTTAAATACGAGCTGCCAGACTTTGATTCCGCGCTCTTATTTTCAGTTTTGTATCCCATTTTTAATGTTCTTCGTTTATGATCACTACCCAAGCTTTTAATCCCTTCCTCGTCTATTCTCATTTCTCTCAGTTTCTGGTAAATTCCTTCAGTTATGAGACAATAATCAATACTTCATTGCTTGTTTCCGACTTGCCACGTGATCTGGCCGTCACATTTAGGCCCCGTGTTAACCATCTCCAGACTATGTTGCTCACAGAGATCTAGTAATAACTTCCCATTGGTGTCTGAATATCCGCCAAGTTTATGTATATGGGTATTCATGTCCCCTAGAAGGATGATTTTGGCCCCTTTACCAAATTCCTTAATATCCGCACTCATGCAATCCACTATCTCCTGATTCTTTTCTCTGCATTTATTCCCCGTCCACAGGTAGGCTACCCCTAGCCACGTTGCCTTTCCAACTATGAGAACGGATAACCGGGCTAGTTTGTGGGAACTCATGTTAAGGCAGGTAGCGCAAAGAGACACGGACACAAGCGAAGAATAAGTGCACAGGACAAGCGCCGTCCGCACTGTCGGCAGTGCGGGTGTGAACCACTTTTGTCTGACACGGCGGTGATGTACCGGAACCGGAACAAGCTGTCCAGAGAGATCTAGAAGCGTTTTTATTTCTCAAGAGCGATTCCGTATGTGTTAGCCAGGCTTCACTGAGCCTACTCCCGTGTGAGATAGCTTTTCTTTCGGCCAACCTGGCTGCTACCCTTGCCGCGTAATAGGAACATTCTATTCTGAGCATGCGTGTTCTTATTGTGATGATTTCGAGTGTATCAGTGTTTGACTGCGCGGTTTTGCGCGTTTTAGTATTGTTATCATTTTAGGTATAAGAGATGATCAAGGTGAGCCGGCGTCATGACATTCACAGCAGTATCAGTTGTTTTCTCCATGGTGACTATGTGGTGGTGTGATTTAAGATAAATAGGCGAGGATTCAGGAAATAAACTTTAGTTTGAAGTTGAAAAAAAATGGCGCTTGTCCTGTGCACTTATTCTTCGCTTGTGTCCGTGTCTCTTTGCGCTACCTGCCTTAACATGAGTTTCCAACTATTGTGCCCAAAACCCAGAGGTGCTCTGAACACGTGTTCCACTCTAACTCATTTGGCGCCGCAGTGAATTAGCATTCCTACACCCCCACCTTTCCTTTCTGATATAATTCGGTTACACCCTTCCCAAACATATTTTTCAATATACAGTGGCTCTTCCCAGTCTCTAAGGTGTGTTTCTGTAACCGCATCTGTTCTTTAACAGCTTCTCAACCTCTAACCATTTTGCCTTTTCTCTACCACCCTTCACGTTTATGTAGTTAATTTCAACACGCGCCTTCTCTCTTTTTCTTTTACCTTTTTTCTGGTTTTTCGCAATACTAGCTGTCAAAGCGTCCTCCTGGTTGTTCTCCCTGTCACAAGCTACCCCGGACTCCGAACGGCCCATGTGACCCCCAAAAAAGCTACTGCGCGTCCTGCCAGTCGCCAGCCCACCTCATGACCAAGCCTCTTATCGAAGCGAAATCTGCCTCTTTGTAAACCACCCCACATGTACACTTCCCTGTTCATATCCACTACCTCGAAGCCCTTCTCATGGCTAATTCGCCATATCTCTTTTTTTGTGTCGACAACCACTCTTTGCGAGTTACCGTCTCGCACTGGTACTTCCGGTACTGTGCATACTACAATTTGCACCTGGGGGCGCACGGCGCGCATGTCAACGACCCCTTTCACCAAGGTCGTCGCTAGACCTGACGACTCTTTGTTCATGACGCCACAGAGCCCTTCCGCAATTACCACGAGGTTACGTCTGTTAGCTTTAGCTGCGAGTTTTTCACTCGCTTGCCTCATGACTGACCCCAGCGTACGTCCTGGGAACGTCCCTATCGAAACTCTCTTATCGCCTTTCACCCTCTCCTTGATTGCCTCTGCGCATCGGACTAAATTTGAGTCACCGGCGATAATGACCTGTTCAGACATTCCTTCTGAAACCTGCACCTGGCTGCTGACTAGGTGGCTAGCGTGAGTCACGGCTGCTGCTTTGTCCCCTCCCTCCCTCAAAAGTACTTCCCGCTAGCTCGACACTGTGACCACTGTACCTGCCTTTTTCATGCTTGATGTTCCCTTCGCCTCTCCCCCACGGGGGGTCGTCGCCATAATGCTTCTGCCTTCACCTGCGTCTTCTTTGATCACTTTGACGACCTTCGATAGGCCCTCCTCAGCTGACCTGAGCCTTTCTTCCATGGCCGTCGTTTTCTCGCTCTGTCGCCAATGCATTCCCCGACTCTGCGATTTTCGGCATGAGGCCACTCTGGACAGCCATCATGTTTTCCATTTACTCCTCGAACTCGCATTGTCTGCACTTGGCGTCACCTTCTTCTGCTTTCTCATCCGCACAAACTTCCATCTTCCAACCTACCCGCACCCTGAACACTTCGCTGTCTTTTTGACCATGGCTAGATCAGTTCACCGATGCCCACGTACCTCAGGACTAGCGAGCGCGCCACCACACGGACGTACGGACGTTTCCCGTATGTAGGCTTCCTACTCGAAATGCGTGAAAGCAGCAGCGGCACCTTCGGTTATCTATGGGTTCGCCAATATCTTCAAGCATATAAAACGTGTCCCGCAGCAAAAAACGGCGAACGAAATGCGCAGTACTCACAGATCAAACAAGGGACGCAGTGGTGGGCTGCCCGCAGTCTCGCTTCACTTGAGTAACTTTACGTCGGCTCTGGCTCGCTAAAAAGCGGAACCCCCTTTTTGCACGCCCTTTTTGCAGTCGTTACTGCTCAGCGGTACGCAAGGTCCAGACATTTCTGCTCCTGAGGCTTCGCTGGCAGCGTTTATCGCGCTACCACTACATCAGCGCCGTATTGCCGAGGATTATCTGTGATTGGCGAAGATGCAGTGCGGGGACCAAGATTTGCGCGATAGCGCGGCGTCCCTCTCTGGCAGCATTGTGCTTTGGCGGGCGGCGTTGCGTTGGCGGCTTGTAATGTGTCAAAGGCTGACATCATACTATCACTGCCGGTCATGTAGGTTTCCAAGCCTTTGTTATTGGCGGTTTTGCTTGCTGATTGTGGTCTGACTACTGTTTTTTTCTGTCTTGCGCGTCTACTTTCGCGTGGACCGCCGTCGTGAACGCAGCGGCAGGGTCGCAGCGACAACACGGTGGTGTGGCGGGAGGTGGAAACAAACACATTGCGAAGGCCGTAAGACGGAACGCACGCGCAGCTTTGCAGTCCGGCCATGATTTAACTTACTCATTCATTGGCTCATTCCGCCGCGGTGGTATACTACTGACGGTACTCAGCTACGGACCCAAAATGCGCGGGTTCTATCCAGGCGACGACGGTCGCATTTTGACGGAGGCGGAATGCTTAAAGCCCGTGTACTGCGCGATGTCAGCGCACGTTGAAGAACAGCATATTGTCTAAATTTCCAGAGCACTCCACTACGGCGTTCCTCTTAACCGTATACGTCTAGTGCACCGCCTATGGGCACCGTCCATACGTTAGGAGCCGCCACAGTCGCGCGCTGCCTCCAGCGCCTAAGAGGCCACGGCAGCAGATTTGGCGGGATAAGGGTGCAGACTACGCAGGCGGCGCCAAGCCACTGCGCCGTGTTTTGATGCTTCGCTTGAGGCATTTTCTTCCCGTTGGCTTCTACAAGACGCCAGATTGTTAGTAGCTCCTGTTATACTTCTTTGGTACGGGCAGAGGCACTTTATTTTACGCTTTTTTAAAGCCTCACCACAACATTTGTCGGAGAACGTAGCGTTAGCGCGTGTGCTTCTTTTCGCCAGACCTGGTGTATCATCAGGCGAACGCGGCAACATAAAATGCATGAGCTGGGGTAAGACAATGGAGGTGACGAGCCCGTTGAGCGAAACTGCGCACGTGTAACGCGGGCCGTGTCGCTGACTAAACAATCACAGCTTATCACCATCGGGCTAATGCGGCAGCGAACTCAGCGGCAGCTTGAAACTGGCGATACCAGCAATTGCACTGTCACGGCCGCTGTATGAAAAAACGCTTTCCATCGAACGGCCATGGCACTGCATTCGTTGCGCCGACTTATCCAGTGCATCCGAGTTCGTCGTCGCGTCTCGTGTTTTGCTGCCATGGCACTGCAAAGCGTGCCAATTAATATAACGTTTGCATTCAGAGAGCTACGTGATATAGTTTCTTCCGAGCAGCTAACCTGAAGAAGGGCAGGGACCTCCACGAAGCGGGGCACGTTCACGGCGTCGCGGAAGAGGGGTTGTTCGGTAGATCAATAATCACGGGAAAACGCACCGCCCAGAAAAAAAAATTCGGCAAATCCCACGTACCGTGGGAGTCGATGTTATGCGAAGCATGCGGCGGGTAGGTGACTGTGGCGTAACTTTTTTGCTGAGCGACACGTTACAACATGACGCTAAATATTTGTATAAATTTTATAAGCACACATATATATGTTGAGGAGCCGCATGTGTGTTATATAACCAGTTGTTTACGGTTGGGTAACGCTGCCAATGGCACTGTCGGTTTACCAACACCAGAAGCGGTAAGCTGATATGTAGTGCTTATACGTGTCCCGAGAACGCACGCACGTTTCACGAACACGTGTGCATGTGTGCAAGAAGTTCTTGACAGTTCTTGAACAAGGGCATCATCACCGTGATCAGTGAGCACCAGCAGCTGGCCATGACTTGTTATCGGATCCGGTCGTGATCGCGGAGACGAGGGGTTCTTGTGTAGTGAAGTATGGGGTATAGTACAGCTGTTGGAAATCGTGTATGCCTCGGTCACTTCGTCGATAAATTGTCTGTCGATAGAGCCGGCGATGTCGGAACCGGAAGTCACGCATCGCGTTGGTGAGATATAGGCCGTCGAGGCTGGTAGGCCTGGATAGTGCTACGTAGACCAACATCAGTGGATGGTGTTTGTCTTATTCGAAGACTACCTGGGCGTATGGCCCTACAAAGCGGCTGTGAATCAATCTGGCATCACCTTCGGTCAGCATGAGGCCATCGCCCAGCCTCGTAAGAAATGAAGAGGACACTGCGTCGTTCTGGTGGACGAGGTGCACTTTACGGTGCCGTGATGTGGATATCATATGCAACTTTCTTTAATGGATTCCTCCGGGGTCGAGCAATGCTTCAATATAGCTTGCTGAATCATAGGAATACAAACGTAATGTTTATTAGACTGCTATAAAAGCGGAGCCAACACTGGCACTACAGACGTTAATCTGACATGACGCCTGTATCGTAGGAGTGCACATCGTAGGAGCATCATGTAGTGTTTATTGCTTTCTTGTAAAATTAGATAGTCAGCACCACAACCACAATTGACGTTGCGCCGATATTACGCCTGCGTAGGCTGTTTTTCCAAACCAGTTTATAGAGCTGCCGTGGCTCAGTGGTAGAATACCTGATTGCCACGCAGAATGCTTGGGTTCGATTCCTGCTGGTATCCTAATTTTCATTCTTTCCATTCATTGAGTCAACGCTGCCGATGTTCGTTTTCCTTAACGCTCTAGCATTTAAGTAGTTACCAATATCTGTTCTCGCCGTTCCTGGGTATATATAAACTGTCAATCACCTGTGGCGCATACCCGCACATCGCGGCCCGTGGTAAACGGGTATGTGCCACACGTGTCTAGTGGAAAGGGTTTGAGGACGTACGCGACAGGATTTTAACGTTATTCATGTAATGAGCCGCAATCATATTCGTCAAATCCTCTTACCCTCCCATGCAAATTTTGGTCTACACCAAGTTAAGGAGGCGATCATGAGAGCATCCAGACGTAGGCGGCTAGATAGATAGATAGATACGTAGATAGAAACGCTCAAAGTGCCAGAGGTTTGCTAAGAAATGCTTCGCATTTAATAAAATACCGCATCTATTCACAAAACTAACTTTTGTCGTCGAACGAATGCGATCCACCGTTCATGCCGATTCCGTTCATATTCTCTAAATGGAAACCGGTAAAAACGCGTGCCCGGATAATTCCTTTAGGAGTTATTGCACCCAACAACACAGCAATTATTGCTAGAGTTCGGCATTCCTATGAACAGCGCAACCGACACAAAACGAACTGCGCGCGAAAATACCTCGCGCCGTCACAGCGACAGCGTGGAGCGAGCAGGGGCATAGGAGTATCTAGCAGGGGGGGAGGGAGGAGGGAGGGGGCAAGGGGGGTGCTAGCCCCCCCACTGAGAAATGTGGTGTTATTGTCGGTGGTTATTGGGAATTAGGGAATTAGTGGTTATTGTCGCTTGCAGCTTGGGAAAGTAACACTTCAAGTAATGTTTCCCTTGAACGCAGCAATAACGTAATTTTGTAATTTTATTTGAAAGTACTGCAGGCCAATTGGCCCAAGCAGGAGGGGCAATACACATAAAAAAATATACAGGGATGGCATAATACATGTAATGGTACAAACTAGAACTAATGCAGAACAATAAAGGCTCGAGAACAAAAGACAATGGGCACATAAGCTTAATCACGCTCATATATAGTATTGAAACAAAATCAGCACTTAGAAAACATTTAGTCTAACAAAAAATATGCTCTTCCAGAGCCTGAACGAAGTGTGGTGACATAATGACTGAATCTGGAAATCTATTCGAGTCCTCTATATAAATTTTCCTACGATTCTGTTGTGACGACTGTCCTCCGTGTGTCGTGACCACGCACTGTAGGCTACCTGCTCTGCGGGCTGCCTATTCCACGCTCGTGCGCCTTGCGCTCGAGCATTGAAGAGGAGGCTATCGCTCAGCAGGTGCTCTATAACATTACAGCAATCTGTCATAATTTTATTTTGTTCTGTGTCTCCTGAAATTTATGTCATCGGCGACGCAAATATGGTCGGGAACCAGTAAACGTTTTATAGCCCGATCAAACGCTCTCCTTTTTCAGGAAATTCAGTTTCTTTCTTTGAAAACGAATAGCATCGCCACTGCTCCATATTCAAGCTCCTGTGAGTTGATGAGTGTGCAAATGTGTCCGGTAGTTTAGTTGTGCCTACCCAGGACAGCTAAAATAGATTCCCACTTTACTCTCCCATTAGCCTGCTTCACTTGGCTTATCATATTGTCACGTAGGCAACAACGATGCAATGTTAGTTCAGAAAGTGAGGTTTATTGGAGCGAACTTGCGCTCCGCACTCAAAGGAAAAACGAATGCGGCGAAGAAACAGCCAACAAAATGGCAACGTACGTAGGCGAGCGTCGGCGGGAAGGGAGCGCCGCGGCGTTTCTGCTGCGGGCCTTTTGTGTATCGGCGTTATTTCTTTTTGATGCCATCGAATTACAGCGATAAGCGAAGCACTCGCCCTATCAAATCAAGATACCCTGGGTGAGCTACAAAAGAGAGAGCGAGAGTGAAACACGGGCTTCGCTTCGAACACAGATAAGAACTCCGGCTGCCAGACCGCTGGCAACTTAATAAGCAAAAGAACAAACCAGAAGGCGCTGCTCGCGGCAATATGATAGCCTGAAGCGATCGAGACCGCTTGTAACAAGGCAGTAGACTTGAGCACATTGAGAAGCCCAGCTTTCAAGTTTGCCCCGTTACTTGATTTACCTCACCAGGGGGATGATCAGCGTCCACGGTTTTCTGGACTAAGAAGGCTGCCTACCTGCAAAGGATTGTGTCTGTTGCTAATAATGTTTATTTCTCTCTCTACTTCTTTGTCAGCAACGATGAGTTCACAGAGAGTTTTACACGCGCAAAAACAGCTCAGCATCGTTATACTACAACTGAAAGTATCTACTGTACATATATGAATCCATCTTGCCCGCTGCTATAAGCAGCCGCTGCCAATGTGATTGACGGGCAGCCTTCCTAAATTACGTTCAGAAAGAGACACTCTCTGGCTATTCCGAAAAAGAATGAGTTATCGTTCAGCGCAGCAATGTGTTGCTTACTGTGAACACTTCATTTTAACGCCGCAAGTTTTCGCAGACTTGTGACGTCGCGTAGCAAGGAGGCGATTTTATGGACTATTGAAAAAATTTTGACAAACAGCGAAGAATCAATGACAAGCAATACGGCGTATTGAAAATAGTTCATTATTATTATTATTTACGCAGTCATGCGTGCGTGGTAATTATGCGGTGGATCACTTACGCGTGATTTGTTGCGTCGTTTTACGAGTAGGTGCTGTGAGCATGACCCAGAAAATTTCGACCATTCACTAACAGCTAACGACCTATACGGAAGGAAGCGATGTGGGGTAGTTTAGCGTTATAATCACCCACATTGTTTCAAGGAAAATTTGAGCTGACACAGTTTATGTAGGCTATTTACTAGGAGGAACCGGAGGGGAGGAGTGGTTTCTGGCTACGCGGTTCATGCATCCAATACACGTGAGCTCTTGAAAACGTGAGGCAGAGGTCTAAAAACTTGGGGCGGCTTTGATGCCCGAATCCATTACTGTCCTTTAGGTCCGCCCACACCAAGTTGGTGAAGAGAGCCACAATCAGCTCCTGTATTAACAATGCGCTCAGTAAGACGTGCAAGCACGGATAGACCGAAGCTTCAACGCGGAAGTGTCTCGCCTGACGTCAGCCGGTTACCCGCAGGATGATTGTGGCTGTGGCAGATGCTATTCGGAGGACGCAGAAGAGCTCTGCGGCTGCTTCGCATGAAGACAATCAGTGTGACAATTAGGAGGTTTCCATATTGCTAGCGAACACGCACAAAGGACGACATAGAAAGAGACAGGACAATCGCTAGTGTTGTCCTGTCTAGCAGTTGTCCTGTCTCTTTGTATGTCGTCCTTTGTGCGTGTTCGCTAGCAATATGGAAGCATACAATCAATACCACCTAGCCCAGCTTAATGCATTAACGAGTGAATCAGGAGTCGACGCGGCCTAGAAAGATGGCGGTGATTCCTTACTTGCACGGCATCGCGCATAATCTTAGAAAGATTGGGGCAAAAGCCGGCGTACAGGTGGTAATGTCTGCGCCTGAAAAACTGTCGAAACTCTGCATCGCTACTAGCCGATTTATATCTAAAAAGTAAAAATGCGGCCTAAAACATAGAAACAAGTATGTTCACTGCACGAAGGAAGTCGTGTAGTCAGCCGCCAGTCAGGGATAGAATATTCGCCATTCGCTGCCACGAGTGTAGGAGCAAACCATTGTGTTAACAGTGAACTGCTGTTTTTCATGACGGGGATCAGCGCACGCGAGAGATTGTGGAGGCAGCCGAAATGCAACGGGAGGGCAGCAACTGCGAGAGCATAACACCAGTTTCATGACATAGAAGGAAATGGCCTTCTAGGAAGGAGCAGTACATCTGGGGGAGCTGATGCGCGCTGACACACTACACACCTGTGCCATTGGTGTTCTACTTTTGTCATACTTCTTTTGTATATATATATATGTCACATTTCGATAATAAATTCAGTTGGAAGTTTGCGCCCGTCCGTGTCTGTGTCTTCCGTTGTCTAAGAAATTTTGCGCAAGAAGTGTTGATCATGGAGTACCAGCTAGCTCGAACCCACACCTTGTTAAGCTGTATCTACAACGCCCAACTAAGACCGGGATGTTTTCTTATGCAATGCTCAGATGATCAGGTTATATTTGGGTGTACTTTTTAAACTTCACGGTTATATTTCCAAAATTTTAATAAACCCTGCTGTGTTGTCGCGGTATAGGGCGGCCCAGCCTGCACAATCTGTTTGTGCAGATTCTTCCTTGATTTAAAACAATGTTTTGAAAAGCAAGTGATATGATCAGCTCGATGAATATAAAAAAATCTGCCCTCAAATCAAATATAGAGTGAGCGACGCCAGCCCCCCCCCCCCCCCCCCCCACTCGCGAACGAGTTGGTACGCCAATGAGCAGGGGTGCAATCGTGGAGGGATGTTTTATGCTATATTATTCTTATCGCCCACCATCTGCGGCTCACTGATCAAGTTGATAACGCGGACGGACCGTCGCTCTGATCACTGGCCACGCGCAAAAAGCACGAACAGTATAGTCATCGTAAAAGGCATCGTTCCTCGATTTCACCCCATTGCGAGCGCGTGAGAGCATACCGCCGAATCTGCGCCTCTTGCCGCTAGAGAGGCCTTCGCTCGGGCAGCGGAGATGCGTCTTCACGGAGCCTATTGGCCGCGAGATCGAACTATTTATTGGTGGCAGCACCGTCGCCGCTGTTTCGTGCAGGGCCGGTACGTGACACATGCGAGCCAAGTTCAACACAACAAAGAACAGAAAAGTTTATTCAGCGCTGCCTTTTATGCATTCCCGCCAGGAAGGAAAGTCCAGATAACGTGGCGCCACAGAGGGTGCGCAGTGACGTCAGAGCACGGCACTTGCACGTTGAGAGCTCGGGCTTTATCATACGTGCATCCAAACACGATTACACTGCGTGGCACGTACAGACACGATACATCTTCCTTTCTTCAATAGACTGAAACACAAAACAAAAAACAACAAAAAAGTACACTCAATTCTCGGCCATGCTGTTTACGACATTTGCGCGAAGTTATTCCCGTAACCCAGTCTCTGCGGTGGTCCTCGGTTTCGCGTGCTCCGTCTCGGTCCCGGGGTTTCAGTCTCAGTGGAGGGCTGCTGCTGGTTGACGACGTCATCACTGCAGCTCTCTTCGTCTGAAGATTCTTCCGTCTCGTCAAATGATTCCGCTGTCTGCAAGAGGTGTTGGCGGTTACGCCGCAGAACGTTGCCCTTCTCTGTGATTACCGAGTATGATCTCGGCTGTATCCGGCTCAGAACATTAGCCTTTGTTTCCCACGTGTTCCCCTGCACTCGCACCACTTGCCCCGTGGTCAACGGTGGAAGAGACCGACGCCTTGGTTGTGCCTGTCCATGCTTCAGAACGGCTGTTCGTGGGCCCTCGTTGAAATCTGGTAGGGGCGTCCTCAGTTGCCGACCTTGAAGTAACTCCCCTAGGGACCTTACGTCTTCTAGTAGGCTGGACCTGTAGCTGAGATGACCCATCCAAAAGTCATTTTCCCCTTCCATTGTTTTTTTTCAAAATTCTTTTAACAATTTGTACGCATTTTTTAGCCAGGCCATTAGATTGTGGAAACCTCGGACTTGACGTTGTGTGCTTAAAGTCGTAGTCTTTTGAAAAAATTGTGAACTCTCGGCTTGCGAACAGTGGGCCATTGTCAGTGCGTACTTGTAGGGGTATGCCGTACCTAGCAAAGATTGCTTGCAGTCTTTCGGCAGTCGTCGCCGCCGATGTATCATGGAGTAGTTCAACCTCCGGAAAGTATGAATGTGCGTCGTACGCGCACAAGTACGACTTTCCGCCATACTGGAAGATATCTACGCCCACACGACACCATGGTTGATCGGGTGTCGGGCGCAATATCAGTGGCTCGCGCGGCTGTTTGTGAGCATACTTTTGGCATACTGCGCACCCGGCAATGACACCCTCAATATCTGTATATAAACCTGGCCAGAACACAAGACGACGCGCTCGTGCCTTACATTTGTTTATTCCAATGTGGCCGTCGTGAATGCGTCTTAGCATTTCGCGCCGCATACTTTGAGGTATCACCACTTTGTTGCCTTTAAACAAGACCCCATTTATGACAGATAGTTCAGCTACGAAGGGCCTTAACTGTCCTTCCACTGGTTTGTTTTTCGCCAGCTGCTCCACAATGTCCTTCAAGTAGCCGTCCTTTCTTGTTTCTCTCGCCAATCTATCTTGCATCGCTTCGCTTACAAGTGATGAAACAACACTTACGGCATGTATTTCGACGTCTTCATATACTCCATCTCTCTCTGGGCTTCCAACGGAAGCCCGCGACAGCATATCCGCCAGGACCAGCTGTTTTCCTGGAATGAACTACAGTTGAAAATCATATTTCAATAAACGAAGAAAAAAACGCTGCAGTCGAGGCGGCATTTCTCCGATAGCTTTCTTCGAGATTGCTACCAGTGGACGGTGGTCGGTTTCTAGGACAACGTGACGTCCGTACGCAAAGTGATGGAACTTTTCACATCCTACTACGACCGCCATTGCCTCCTTTTCAATCTGAGAATACCTTTTCTGAGCCTCTGTGAATACGCGATAGGCGTATGCGACTGGTTTCCAAGAGTCACCATACCGCTGTAAGAGAGCTGAGCCTACGCCATTCTGGGAGGCATCCGAGGTTATTTTCGTGTCTTGTTTCGGATCGAAGATTGCCAACAACGGTTGTCCACTAAGACATTTGCAGAGCTGCTCCCACTCACGTGCGTGATTCTCAGTCCATTCGAAAACGGTGTCTTTCTTTATAAGCTGGCGTAACAACTGGGTCTTTTCCGCGAGCGCGGGCACGAACTTTGAGAAGTAGTTGATCACGCCTAGCATTCGTTGCACTCCGAGCTTGTCAGTAGGCGGTGGCAAGCTAAGAACAGAGGTTATCGATGCGGGGCTCGGCCGTATCCCTGCCTCTGAAATGACATCGCCAAGAAAAGAAATTTCAGTGACGCCAACTTCACACTTTTCGGGATTGAAAGTCAGCCCTGCTTTGCGCGCCGCTTCTAAAACGCTTCTTAGCCTTCCGTCGTGTTCCCGTCTCGTGGAACCCCATATTAGCATGTCATCCACGTACACTTGCACGCCTGTTATGCCGCCGAAAATCTCGTTTAGCGTCTTCTGAAAGACCTCCGGAGCTGACGCAATTCCAAACGGCAGACGAAGGAAACGATAACGACCGAAAGGTGTGGCAAATGTGCATATTCTTGAAGTTTCCTCGTGAAGCGGAATCTGATGGAAACCAGAGTTTGCGTCTAAACGTGAAAAAAATTTTTGCGCCTGCCAACTCTGCCTCGATATCTTCACGACGTGGCATTTCATAGTGCTCGCGCTTCAGGCACTCGTTAATTCTTCTGGGATCCATACAGATCCTTACTTTGCCTTTTTTTTCTTGATTATAACCAAAGGACTTACCCAGTCCGTGGGCTCTTCAACTGTAGTGATGATGCCTGCCTTGAGCATCCTTTCGAGTTCCTCTTTAAGGGGCTTTTGCAACGCCAGGGGCACGCGTCTCGGCGTTTGGACGCTTGGAATTGCACCTTCTTGTAACACCATCCGGTATTCACGCTGTACACACCCCGTCCCTTGGAAAACGTCTTGGTACGCTTGGACCAGTTGCTCGCTGCTGTTGGTTGTTATTGCGCTCACAGATCGCGTGAATATTCCCAGCCGCTCACTGGCGTGTAGCCCCAGGATGGCCTGACGCCCCTTTTTCACAATGAAAAAGTCCACGTCAGAAACTTGGTCACCTATTGCGGTCTTCAACGTCGCGATCCCCAGGTGTTTGATGACTGCTCCATCATATGAACGAAGAACAGAGTTGCTGGACTTGAGCTGCGCTTTTGGCCGCAGTCTCTGCCACGTGCCATACGGCAAAAGGTTTGCTTGGTCACCGGTGTCCACCTTGGGGAAAACTTGCGTGTTGCCGACTTGCGCTGGCACCATCCAGTCACGTTGCTGCTTGCCGTTTGACACGTTCAGAATTTCAAAGCTGTCGCCTTCTTGTTCACCACTTCTGACTTCCGAGACTTTCTTCGCACTCTTGCAGCCCACCGCGAAGTGGTTTTCGCCCCCACATTTTCTGCAGATGCGTCCAAATGCGGGGCAGATTCGCGGGGCGTGTATGCGTCCACATCGGCTGCACCGGAATTCTTTCTGCCGTTCGCGGGAGGACCAGCTTGCTTTAAAGGGGTCGACCTATCTCTCTTGTGACCAGACTTCTTTCTGCGCTGCGGCTAGTTCCGCCGCCTTACATACTTGCTCGGCTTTAGCCAACGTCAACTCTTTGTCCCGAAGAAGTTTCTCACGGACCTTATGGTTGCTTGTGCCGTACACAATCTGGTCTCGAATCATAGATTCTGACATTGTGCCGAAGTTACACGACTGGGCGAGTCTTCTCAGGTCCCGTATGAACTGTTCGGCTGATTCACCGTTGACTTGGACTCGCTGCCGGAACACAAATCGCTCATGGACTTCATTTAGCTGGGCCTCGCAGTACGCATCAAATTTCTTAACCACCGTGTCGAAGTCGTTCTTGGATTCACCCTCGGTGAAGATGAAGTTGTTATAAACCTCTAAAGCCTCATCACCGGCCACGCTGAGTAGCAGTGCAACTTTCGCCACCCCAGTCCGTGGTTTCCCGCTTGCCTCCGATGCGGTGAGGAACAGCTCAAATTTCTGCTTAAACAGCTGCCATCTTTTGCTGACATCTCCGTCCAGGCGAAGGCGGTCTGGTGGCTTCAAGAAGTCCATGTCTTGCGTGACAAACGCTGGTTTCAGTGGTTTCCTGTGGCTTCGGCGTGGGTACAGGCTTCTGACACCATGTTTCGTGCAGGGGCGGTACGTGACACATGCGAGCCAAGTTCAACACAACAAAGAACAGAAAAGTTTATTCAGCGTTGCCTTTTATGCATTCCCGCCAGGAAGGAAAGTCCAGATAACGTGGCGCCACAGAGGGTGCGCAGTGACGTCAGAGCACGGCACTTGCACGTTGAGAGCTCGGGCTTTATCACACGTGCATCCAAACACGATTACACTGCGTGGCACGTACAGACACGATACAGCCGCATTAGTGTGGAGAGGTGGTCGGATGCGCGTATACAAATGCACACAGCGGCGCTTCATTATGAGCGGTTTGAGCCGATTGTCGGCGAACAAAATGCGTTGATTGCAGCTTACTGGTAATATATACGCTCTTCATTGTTGAATTGATGCACGAAGATCATCCAACGTTACTATTACTAGTGATGCCGATGAAAATCTGCCGATGAAAGGGATGCTCGCCCTGGATGACACTCTGTGCTTACGCACTATATGACGTTTTTGGTTGTTTTCTCTGTACGTGTTTAGCTTGTGTTTTTTGTACTACGCACTGCAGTAGCGCGACTGAATTACTTGAGCGTTTACTTCTTGCTCATCTGTATACCAGCCCATATTCCTGTGCAATGAGTTCAATAGCGCTGTTCACGCGAATGCGCATATATACGCAGCTAAGAGTTTAGCACAGAGCTTTCATCGACTGATTAAGTGCACGACAATGATACAGCAAAGGTCCGGTTATTTTATGGAATAAGTGTCTTTTTTTTTCCAAACTAATAATATCCGCTGCCTTCCATCAATTTATAACAACTCCACACAAACGCTCAAAATAGTGTAAAAAGAAAGGATGAGATTTTGCGTGAAATTATACGACATGAATGTAAGGCACGCCGTCGGGATTAATTTTGAACATCTGGGTCCTTGAAAGCGTACCTAATCTAAGCACACAGGTGGTGCAGCATAAATGTCGCCCCAAGTTAAAATTGCGCGTGGCAACTCCGTTTTATCACTGCCGTGTCATTCCAGTGTCTGTTTTTTTTCTTTTCTTTTTTTAGGGACGCTTTGAGTACCGAAGTCTCAGAATTCACTTGATAAAAATATTCCGCTGTAGCGGGACCACGACCGTACAATAAAAGGATATCTTAAGCACAATTAAAGCTCATCATGAACAACAACGCGAAAGTGCGTTAGCCTCGTTTTTGTTTACCACCGAGTCACTGAAACGCTGCATTCACACACTATTTAATGTTGCTCATCTTTGGGACTATGCCAAGCGCACTTTAGGGTGTGCTTGAACCAGAAAGCGGCACCAACACTGTAATGATTCTGGCGAACGAAGGGTACGACACCAATACACAGCCCTCTCGAAAGTCGCACTCACTGATCTTATTACAATGCGCACGCAGCCGAGCAAGCTCATTTGCTTCTGTACACCATGTTAGGTATACTTATGAGCAGTTAAACTCGCGCTAACATAACAGAACAAACCGCCCTTTGAGAAAGTGCAGGACGTACGCGCGCATGCAAACACGACGCGCCTAGCAGACGACGCAGGGAGCAATCCACACTAGGCTCGCTTCAGCCAGCAGCCGCCAGGCGGCGACTCCGCTCGATCTCGCGGCCAATAGAGGCGCCAATGATAGCCACCTAGCGGGCGCCGGCGACAGTGCGTGCAGGAAGCCGAGCAGACGACCACGCTTTGCATGGCTTTGCTGTGAGGGGATGGATGAAGTTCCCGGCTGCTATTTCCCCTTCGTGCGGGTGCCAGACAACTAATTCTACGCTGGTAGCTGCAGGAAAGGCGCGGGCCTCTATGAAAGTGGACTTGTGCACGATGTTTGTCAAAAACGAGCGCTTAACTAAGCGGGCGTTGCCGATTTCAAACGGCGGCGTGAAAGCCCGGCGCCGACGGTTAGCGCGCGACATGGCGCGCGAATCGAGAAAACAAGTATCAAAAGGCTTAATTCAGTGTGTGTGTCTCTTCTTTGCTCGTCCTCGTTGTATGCGCCGTGAGACGTTTTGGATTATGCTGCACCGACAAGCCCAACGCTCAACCTTAGTATCAAAAGGCGCCGCCCGTTACCCTCTCCGCGGAAGACGCCGCCGAGACAGCCAACGCCCGCGAAAGATCGGCGTATTCGAGAAATCAAAGCGGCGCCGTCCGATTCCGCAGACGAATCGGTGAGAAGGCTCTAGCCCTTTCCCTTGCTTTCGCTGTGCCAAGCACAGACGAATCATATAAAACCTTCCCGAACCCAGGCGCGAGCCGATACAGGCAATACAAGCGCGCGGCGACGTAGTGTCAGTCCAGTGGTGCCAACCTTAGGGATTTTGTACAATTCTCAGGAATTTGGCGTCTTTTTATTCAATGTAGGGATTTTCGCAAGTCTCCGCAAATCGTTGCATTACGCGGCCTAATGAGAGGCATTACTGCGTAATCTCTATTTTTCAACTAGAAAGGCTATCAAAAACGACCATTATCGCTGTTTGCTTTTTGTCGTTTAAGCGATATTTGGTGTTCTGCTGGGCCCAGTGAAGATGATCGCAGTGCTGTAACGCGAGATTGTTTTATGCTGAATACCGGGGCGAAATGACACTTTGTCGTCGTAAGTGTTGAGCATGCACGCGCATATAATCATGAACGCCTTGAGAGAAATTTTGTCTTGTGGGGCACATGAAAACATGCCAAGTTCACAATCGCCGCGTGCATTCACCGCGCTAAGTCTCCATGTCTAATATCTTGGGGACCACGAGAGTTTGAGCGAGAGACAGAGAGAGAGTGAACGTGTGGTTGAAAATTAGGCGAGTTGGTACGGATTCATTATCATGAAAAGGCCGTGACAAAAGAGATGGAAATACTGTTAGTTGCTTTTTTTTTCAGGTTTTCCGTTGTGCCGTTTTTATAGGAACGAAAATGCCGACATACATATTTGGCCATATGGGATGCTGATTGAAAGTACACAGGATGGCTATCAGCCATCAAAAAAAAAAAAAGAAAATGTTCTGTATATCTACTGAACCAGGCACGCTGATTCAAATATAAAAAACAAGAAATTGACCACCACCGCGCAAGCTGCAACTACAAGCAAGGGCTCCGGACCCAAATTATCACGTCTGTGCCTTTAATCAGTTGTCAAAGTGAACTTGACGAATTTGTCTGTCTCTGTAGGAACTCGCTCCACCTGCGAACTCTTTATGTGCAATTACTCCACAGAAAATGGCAGAAAGAAGGCGCCTCAGTGGATGTTGATATGATGCTTTATACTTCTAATAGGATGCAAGCGAATTGGGCCACACGGCGAGCTATCTTGATATTTATTTTGAAAAGCGAATTCACCTAAATGATAGCATTAAAATGCCAATCTAGGGATTTTTCATGCAATCTAGCGATTTTCCATACAATCTGGCGTATTTGGTTCAATCTAGGGATAGAACGTTGACCTAGGTTGGCATCACTGGGTCAGTCAGTGAAGTAGTTATGTCGTGCAATCGTTCGCTCCACCAGAGAAGACGCGTTGGTTGATGGCGTCGTGCGGTCACTAAAGTATCAAGAGCCGTGGGAGCAGTGCCAAGTTTGAAGAGGGTCGCCGAGGAGACATGTGATGACCGACTGCGAAGGATAAACAACGTTCGGGTCATTTTTCTCTTTCTGTGTATAATTTCTCTTTCTGTATATAATAAATACAGAACGTTTGATCGAAGCGCTCTTGCACGGCGGTCGAACCGAACCAACGCATGCTGAGGCTGCGATAAACTTGGTCGCCTACCAGTGCCAACACGATGGAGTTCATCCAACGAGCACCGATATGGCAGAATGAAAGCATGAGAACAAGAAGCGACGCATTACTTCGCACAATGACGAAGCGACTCGCCTTTCCCAACGAACGGTGGCGATCCATCGCTTCCGTCGCCCTTGCTCAGGAGGCCTTGCGGTAAGTGAGTAGAGCCGTGTTGCGGGCGAGTTTTGTAGGTGCTGTGCCCCCCACCTTACAGCAATTGTTATTCCGCATCCCTTGAAGTTTTGACCACAAGACATACGACGAACGTTGCTTATTTCACTACGGAAACGTGAACAACGCGAGAACACACGTACAACAACGTAAGGTAACAATTAGACAAACCTGCAAGAATCAAACCATCGCAGAACAAATACACCATAACAACATAGACTATAATAACATAGTATGTAGTAACACAGACTCTGAATACAACAATAGCTGTGCCCTATGAATCAAGATTTCCATCATCAGTATCATACACAGGAGCTTAGCCAACGTCACGTCCAACTACAGTTGAAACTAGATTCAAGAGGGAGCTCTAATTAATTCGTTCAATCGGGACATTCGTAAAATCGAGGAAGAATTCCTCGGTCTTTCGAGATGTAAAATCGCAACGTAGCGTCGCCCGAAAGCTACAGCGCCATTTTATAGTGCCACTAATACACGCCTGCGCGTGTAAGAGGTCCGCGAGGGCAGCATGAATGCCTCGCATGTCCGGGTGATACAGGCGAAGCTACGACAATATTGAAAGACAGGGAGATCGAGTGCAGTTGATGTGTGAGGAAGACAATTCCAAGGAAATGATCAGTGCCACCTGTCGCATAAACCATTAAATGCAACCTCCTGGTTCCTGTGGGAGAGTTTTCAGGCGCTACCTGTGGGAGTGTTTGTATGTACAAGCGCTACCGATTGCAGCCTCGTCAAAATGAAGCTAGTGTCGTGAGTAGGGAGGCTACATGCTTTAACGCGATGGCGTTACAGCGCACGTCCGAAAAAAGAGCCGTCTGTGTGTAAAAATGGCAAAGAAATTACTGCATCTTTGCGCATTAATTTCCGAAACAAAAGTTCATTAGATCGAGTTCAGTGCCATGATAGCTTAGTTAATTAGTGTTCATGACGACATTGAACGCCGTGGGTACCTGCCAGGGAATGAGGAATTCTTTCATCAGATCGGGAAGTTTGTAAAATCGGGTTTCGTTAGATCGAGTTTTAATTGCATTTGAAATCATGTCGAACAATTCATGCCGCTTATCAACGAAAATAAGGTATAAGTAGGGGTGTGCGGATATTCGAGTTTAGAATTTGAATCGAATGTTACCTAATCGAATAATTCAATTTGTCTTTCGAATAGCTAGTATTCGAATAATTCGACAGGAACGAATATCTAAAACGCAAGAAAGGCCAATGGTGCAAGTTGGTTAGGGCGGGGTGGTTAAAACTAAAGCTAACGTCGTTACAGTAGGCCTTTCGCTAAAACTGTCGCCGATATCTTGGTTCATAATGGAACGCATGTTTACTTTAAAAGAGATTTTGTCATTTCCACACGTAATGGCTCCAGCAAAAGAAGGCGAGGGAACAGTCTGGGATACTGTAGAACTGCTAGCGTCAAAAAATAACCCGCACACTGAGCTCAGGCTGGTCAAGAGGTTCAAAAAACACGGTTGATTCCTCCGTCATAAGAATCGGAGTAACACGAAAGTAAAGCGTGCCCTTACAGAAGTAACTGAATGCTTACTAATATAAGATAGTTTGCACAATGTATATTGATGTCTGGCAGCTAATGGCCCCGTTTAACGTGTATGCACCCACTTTGATGATTGGTGGTACATCCTCCATCCCGACGACTAACGTCCATGTTAAATGATTAAACAAACCCTTGTGGTAGCTGTAGTAGTTAACGATGAAAGCGATATCAGAGAACGAGGTGTTATAGCCAGAAGAGCGTCGCATATTGGACGCAGAACTTGGTAACCATACCGCGGCCTGTTAAACTGTGATTGAACACCATGGCCGGACTAGAGGGAAACGCAAAGCGCGTCGTGCCGCCCCGGTAGCCCGGCCGCGATTTTTCTCGTGGCGAGCGCGTGAGCATGGAAGCGCGGTGTTACAGCCAGATGAGGCAGGCGCGCGTCGCAGAGCTATTTTAGGGGCGAAGCTCCTTAAAGCGGCACCCGTTCGTCCCCGTCGTAGTGCGTAACCAGTCATAACGTAGTTCAGCGCAAAAAAACAGGCAACAGACGAGTGAGAGGACAAGGACACAGCGCATTCTTCCAACTAAAGTTTATTGCGTCCCAATCCAATAAACTTTAGTTCGGAAGAATGCGCTGTGTCCTTGTCCGCTGACTCGTCTGTTGCCTGTTTTTTGCGCTGAACTACGTTATGACTGACTCGTTCCAACTCGTCCCACAAGCAACGTTGCGTAACCAGTCTTAACGCTAGTACCAGATCTTGACCTCCAAGGTGGTGCCGGTGGGAGATTTCTCCTGTGCGTTGTTGAACAATAAAAAATTCGCAGCGTGCGCGTTAACTAAAAGCCGACTTCTTCTGTCTCTTTCCCCATTAGCAGCCATTGGCATGTTCCAGTAGGAAACGTTAGTAGAAGTAGAAGTGTAAGTGTTAGCTAAAAGTCGACTTCTTCTGTCTCTCATTCCCATTAGCAGCCATTGTTTACCTCCAAGGTAGTGCCTGGTGAGATTTCTCCTGTGCGTGATTAAACAATAAAAATTTTGTTCAAAAATGGGGGGACCCTTAAGCTTCGCCTTTAAGAGTTGAACGCAATAGCGAAACCCGGCCCCTAGTGCGCACTTCATCTAGTAAGTGCATACTTATTAATGTGTATTGTTACACACACACGCACACAGACACACACACGCGCGCGCGCGCGAATGGTACATACAGGTGTTTGATCTAAAACAAGAGTCGCATGGCCTCCAACATAGACGCCGCGCGCTTGCCATCTCGGAGGCCATGAAGAGTCTCACAATGCCTCACAGACGGCAGCACATTATCTAGCGTTTGCTGTTTGCTTGATCAACGCCTCCTCTCGAAAGCCGGTGGTGGCTTGATATGTTTTCTGCTAGATGGACATAGTTGTCCATTTTTAGAGCTATTTGAAAGTTCGTGTGCGTTTTTAGCGGCGATGGCTGCACTATCCCGGCCTTTTAGGGGCGAAGCTCCTTAAAGCGGCACCCGTTCGTCCCTCGTAGTTGTCGTAGTCGTAGTGCGTAACCAGTCGTAACGCTAGTACCAGATCTTGACCTCCAAGATGGTGCCGGTGGGAGATTTTTCCTGTCCGTTGTTGAACAATAAAAAATTTGCAGCGTGCGCGTTAACTAAAAGCCGAATTCTTCTGTCTCTCATTCCCCATTAGCAGCCATTGGCATGCTCCAGTAGGAAACGTTAGTAGAAGTGCAAGTGTTAGCTAAATGCCGACTTCTTCTGTCTCTCATTCCCATTAGCAGCCATTGTTTACCTCCAAGGTAGTGCCTGGTGAGATTTCTCCTGTGCGTGATTAAACAATAAAAATTTTGTTCAAAACGCCGTTGATTGATGAAATAAACCAACGAAAGACGCCAGATGTTTTCTCAAAGCAAAACGAAAGAACGCCAGATGTTTCTAAAGCAAAACAAAAAGACGCCAGCTGCTTAACGAAAGACGCCAGATGTTTTCTAAAGCAATGGTTTTCTAAACAATGAAAATTCACAGCGTACATGTAAAATTAAAGTGAGCTGCAAGTCGTCATAACTCTCATCGAACCTTTAGTATAAACGCGCCCGATCTCATGTCGGTGATGATGTACTGGGCAGAATTCACGGAAGATTCACGGTTTACCGATGAACCTCCGCAGCTTCGCCCACTCATCATCATTCACTCCGCGGATATGCTGTGATTTTTTTTGGTTTGTATTAGCGTGATGCTGAGCGAGGCCGACGCTTTTACGACGCTTGGGCAAAGGTCGCCACCTCGCGGTGTGTTAAGGCATTGACAAAATTCAACTTCTATTGAAAACGCGCCTAATGGGACGGATGCGTAACGCGTTGCAGGTGCTAGTCGCGGAGGCCACAGCAATGACGAATTACTTTACCTTACCACTCCCAGAGGTCAACACCACCCAGCCGACGGGGGGAGAGTGGTAGATATAAAAGGTGCATTCGTGAAGCCTCCAGAGTCTGTGAAGAAAAATAAAAAAATGACCGTGGCACAGTGGATAGTGTGCCCGGCATCTGTTGTTGCGGACCGAGCGGTCGTGGGTTCGATGCCCGTTGACGGTACCTTCTTTTTGCCATCTGATGTGTATATTTTTTGCGCACGTGACGCATTTCCGTGACGGAAATACGTCACTGAAGTCTTGGTGGACCCAGGCGTAAAACACTTTCGTGTTAAAATACTTCAATGAGCCCCTGATGCCAAGAAAGGATGATCCTTCGAAGTACTGGAAAAGGCATGGAGCTGCACTTCATCCAGGTATCAGCAAAATTGCTTTGCGATACCTTCCCATCCCTGCTACTGATGTCCCCAGTGAACGGTGTGTTTTTAACTGCAGGAAACACCGTAACATCACGGCGAGAGAGCCTGAGACGAGGTCATGTGGAACAGCTTGTGTTTCCGCATAACAATTTGCAGCCTTTCGGTAGCGGTCGCTCACAACGTTAGTAAAGTTTTTAGGGGCGAAGCTCCTTATAGAGGCACCCGTTCGTCCCCGTCGTAGTAGTGTGTAACCAGTCTTAAAAAAGGAGGGGGCGTGCACACATGAAGGCTCCCTAAAGACAATGCGCCGCGACAGTACGTGATATGTATCGCCCTCTCCTCTCCTACGCTTCCCCCTCTTTCTCCTCTCCTACGCCCCCCCCCCCCCCCCTATCTTGCCTCGCGGCGCAGCGGCGCCGACGCAGGCAGCGTCGCGAGGCAGCGTCGCGGCAGCGTCTTGATTGAAAAAACCAACCGCTCGCGCTGCACAACCGTTCACTGACCACCCCGTATATATCGGCACTGGATTTTGACCTCCAAGGTAGTGCGTGTGTGCGATTTCTCCTGTGCGTGATTAAATAATGAAAATTCACAGCGTACATGTAAAATTAAAGTGAGCTGCAAGTCGTCATAACTCTCATCGAACCTTTTGTATAAACGCGCCCGATCTCACGTCGGTGATGATGTACTGGGCAGAATTCACGGCAGTATCACGGTTTACCGATGAACCTCCGCAGCTTCGCCCACTCATCATCACTCACTCCGTGGATATGCTGTGATTTTTTCCCTCTTTGCCTTAGTACTAACAACTGCCTCTTCTCCCGGCCATCTCTCACGCGCAGACGGCGTCTGCCGCCATGTTCTTCCTAACTTTGAAGATTTACAAAGACACTTAAGTTTAGGTACAGTACCCACGCACCATTTCTCCACCTGATAGTGAGCGGGGGACGCGTTTCACCAGGCGCTGGAAAAGCGCGAAGAAGAACGTGGCTACTGAAAACGTGCGTTAGCGGAATGACATTCGTCGGTGGCGCTTCAATGGTTGTCGGTACTTAGCACGGAAGAGAAAGAAATTTAAGGATTTACGCGTTAGGTGCTCGAGGACATCATCAGATTTAATTCTGTCAATTTTCAATAAAACATTTTTTGTTCAATCGTCGATTCGATGTTCGATATTTTTGGCCGCTATTCGGCACCATTCGATTCGAAAAACATTCGAGATGAAATTTCTCTATTCGCACGCCCCTAGTAATAAGGCTTTAGTATGGTTACATGGAAGAATAATATAGCAGTACCGTTTTTTCAAATTCTTCTGAAGAATTATTTTGGTTATGCTATGCGGCAGCGCACTCCACTTTCCAATCGTTTTCGGAAAGAGGGAGTGTTAAAATGCGTCAACCTTTGTAGCTATGGTCACATATTGGTCCTCACGGCTAGATCTAACGGACTGAAATTCGTGACATTCGGTTTTGTATGTACCTGTGAGTGTTACAGCTAAAGCAATAGTGTTTCATTAAGTAAATGAATTTTATTCTAGCCACCGAGACAAGTTTAGTTGAGTCAGTACTTCAGTCACTATATCTGTGGACCTATATTTGGCACAATAAACCTTGCGTATGCATTTATTCATTAATGCATTAGCTGGGCTAGTTGGTATTGATTGTGTGCTTGCATGTTGCTAGCGAACACGCACAAAGGACGGCACAGAAAGAGACACGACAACCGCTAGTCTAGCAGGTTGTCCTGTCTCTTTCTGTGTCGTCCTTTCTGCGTGTTCGCTAGCAATATGGAAGCATTTATTCAGTTTACTCTATTTCGTTATTTCTACGTGAATCCCATATTGTGCTACCATGCTCTAGTGCGGGGCGTATCAAAATCAGATATGCAGTTAGTTTAACATCTCGGTGAGCAAACTTCAGCCTACGCCTTATACCCCTGTCACACAGGGCAACTTAAGTGCACATTGAGCGAGTGCACTTCGCTGCTAGTGTCATTTGCCCGCTGTCACACAGGAAAGCTTAGTGACACTCGCTGCAAAGTACACTTGCCGGCAAGTGCGTTCTCCAAACTCACTTCGCTGCGACCGAGTGTCTAGCCTCGGTAGCAGCGAATTGCAAATGAATACGCTAATGCAAAACGCGGCGATCATGGTATTTTTAAACATAGGTTATCGTTATTAGGAATACTGCCATGTATTCAAAGAAATCATACTACAACAAAATTTTTTGCTCGCCCTCGGGCATTTTGCGGTCACGTCCGCTAGGGAGATGCGGGAGCACATGCCGTGCAATGGCCGCGTCCGTCGCGTTGTTTACTTCCTTGCACATGTGTAGGTCAGTCATTCTT
The DNA here is from genome assembly GCF_013339695.2 of Rhipicephalus sanguineus. Lineage (NCBI taxonomy): Eukaryota > Metazoa > Arthropoda > Arachnida > Ixodida > Ixodidae > Rhipicephalus > Rhipicephalus sanguineus. Next base: position 19,626 of record NW_023615079.1, on the reverse strand, counting down.
TAGTCATTTGCGATAACGTGTGCGACGGGTGCCACTTCCACGAAGACAACGTGGTCCGACGCAGAGACGCGGGCGCTGATACGCCTTTGGGAGGAGCAAACGAGAGCTGCGAAAACACGCTCCAAACGCCCGTCGCAACTACGCTTCCCTTCTGCACCGGAATCCGCCATTTTTGTTTTCAATTCGTGTTTGATATGACACTGTCTTGTCTCGGCTCGTGATGACCAGTGACGTTATGCGGTTGCAATCAAAGGTTGCAATATTTACTTCATTTGCGCGCAAAGTTTATTGTAAATTATGTTCATGTCTATAATACGCTATTAAACAGCGAGCATTGCAAAAATAACAAATAGATATCGTGCTACTAAACCACCAATTGCCACTGCCATCATTTGCAAAGCAAACTTCTCTTTCTCGTGTAGCAGCGCGCCGTCAAAGTGACACTCTGTGAGAGTGAGTGCACTCGCTCAAAATGACACTAAATTTGCCAGTGTGACCGGGGTATTAGTGACCAAAGTATGACCTCCGCGGCATTACATAAATTAGTGGTGTGTTTCGTCCAAGACAAGTCATGTGAAACCGTTGTGCCTAAATACTTAAAGCGCTTCGCTTGTGTTAATGGCTTACCGTCTAACAGGTAGTTAAAAACTAACACATTTTTTTTGTTTTCCTAGTTATTCGCGCGTGTACTGTTTTCTCGTGGTTTATTTTCGTTTTACATCGCATACACCAATCAATGACTGATTGTAGTGCTGAAACTAATTCTAATCGATCCTCATGACGTGATATTGTAGAATGTTTGAGGCAATTGTCTGCAAATAAATGAACAGTAATTTTGCTACCAGGGTAATTTGCAAGGTCGTTGATATAACAAAGAAAAAAAAGAGAGATACCTATACCTGATGTAAAGTTCAAAATGTTTTATTTCGTTCTTGTCATCGGCACATGTTGCGTCCTATTAGTAAGATATGATTGAATCTACGTAACTATTATTAAATTAACTCCGAAATCAAGCAGTAGGGAAACTAAGTCCGTGTGGGAAACGCGATGAAAAACTGATGATAAATCTAAGGAAGTTCAATCTATCTGACCTGTTCCATAATTATCGCAGCGAAATCGTGCACTGTTTCAGCAAGTTGGGTGATTGTGGAGAAGCGGCTCCTAGATGCATGCCGGCTAAGAATAGACACGTTTGAGCTTTCGAGGTAGTTAAACAAGATTTTTGAAGGGGTATGGTGGAATATTTTACAGCGGGCACATGTAATTGAAATTGGTCCGTAATTTTGTATTCTGTGTCTATCACCTGCTTTATGTACTGGCACGACTCGCGCCATTAAGCAATCATGTGGTAACTTGTGCTACTCAAGAGACGCATGCAAAATTATCAGTGGATACTTAGCAGTCTACTCTGAATATCTTCGCAAGAATTCAAAAGGAATGCCATCCAGACCAGGTGACCTTTTCATAGCAATGATAATAACAATGATGAATCAGGGCAGCGCCACCATAGGGTCTCTAAGTGGGCCACTTGTGTGTATACCGATCTCTTTCACCGCAGGGCGATGCAGGTGGACCAGGTGTGAAGGGAAGCCAGGGGATACAGGGACCGCGAGGCGAGCCAGGCAAGCCAGGTGTCCCTGGAGAGAACGGGATGGCGGTGAGTTCACGCTCCTGCATGGCTGTTTTTATGCTTGCACTGCTCGAAGAGACACTAAAGTGAAATGCTAAGCGATCTCACTGAAAGGTTTGCGGTGTTGTGCCTCACGACAAAGACCAAAATGTCGTCGACTTTCCAATAAAGAAGGATTCTGGAAAATGGAGTCGTCGCCCGACCGGCCCTGACGACTGACGGCGGTCGTCGTTCTTCCACGTTGCCCAGCGACCAAGGCGAGGCTCAACACCTGCGACCAAAGAGAGGTTCAACGCCTGCGACGAAAGAAACACCTGGGACCAAGGAGAAGTCCCGTCAAGCAATGGACTGGTCCCTGATTTAAGGCCGTGCCGGTCCGTTGTTAGAATAGCCGAACCAGCCGACGTGGTCGTGCATGCAGTCCTGTTGACTGAGATCGGAAACATGTAAATCGTCTGTACGTAAAATATTTCCTTCTTCAACTTGTCCTTCTGACTGCTCCAAGCACGATGCACACCCGTGTTCGCACCGGCCACGCAACTCCAGTCTCAACAGCGGTTCCAGCGGTGGGATACCACGACCCGTGATCTCAACTGCTGAACCTGAGGGATATGCAACCTCGGGTCACAACAGTGGCGGCAGCGATGGGCCACGCAACATCATTCGTAACAGCGGTCAGCGACAAGATCACATTGCACATCGTCGCGCCCAGTGGTGCGTGACCGAGGTTCATGGCCGGGAGAAAAGCATCGCTTGTCGCAAGCCAATCAGAATGCAGCCACGGGAAAGCAAAGAGGAACGCGCGTATAGCAGCTGCCTGCATTACGTCGCCAAGGTGTGTGTAAACGGGTAACGAAACTTCCATAGGAGCGCACATGTTAAGAAAATCGCGGCTCGTTCCAACTATCGCCATCTACGTAACGCGGGGACAACAAAGATCAAGCAAAAATATAAGCATTATGCCGAAACCGCAAGCGAAAACGACGGCACGACATTACGATACATCGCGGGAAATCAGGTGGTCTTTTTTACCGTGCTCCTTTTTTTTACTCCCTTATCAGACCTACGATTTCCTTAGCCTTTACAGCTGACTAATGGTTTTATAAAAGAGACACGAAAACCAAGAAAGTTTTGAAAATGAAGCTGTATTTTATTAGCCGATTATTGCGCCGGTACTATACACACGCGTAGTGACACGCGTAATTCGAAGGTTGTGGGTTTGGATCCCACCAACGGAAACGGTTATTTTCAGTCCACTTTAATTCCTTTCAGTATATGTCAAAATCAATCGACTACTGTGTCCCGTGTACGTATGTAGCGTGGCCGGAGGTAGGAGCTGTGGTTCGCCGGCCCAAGTGCCCATGCGGTCCATGACCGTGTCGCACAACTCATCGACGCGCTGAAATGTGTTCAGCTGCTGTGCCAGCAGCTGGTCAGCCTGCTCGTGCGAAGAATCCTGCTCGCCGCCGGTAGGCACGATCATCCCGGACCGGAGGTGCTTTCCGTCTGCCTGCGCCATGAAGAGGGGAAAAAAACCGCGCCACAAAACAACACACACGACAGTGCGTTACCAGGAGACTCAACGAACAAGACGAGGGACTGGACCTACGTCCACCGTGCTATTCCTACGGGCGGGAGCAAAAACCACGTTGGGCGCCAACTGTGGGTACTGGGCTTGCTGCGTCCCGTCCGTAGTTAAATCAAGGACGACGGAGGCTTCAACTCACAACAAAGAACAATAATTTATTTAACTCTACGCTGCATACGACGGGGTCGGTCCAGGGACACGACACGACGAGGCGGCGACCATGATCGACAGCAGCAGCAATCGGGCAGCGCGGGTGGCAGCATCCGTCCTTCCTGGAAGCCCAGGCACCTCTCCCCTGGGTAGCGCGCAGGCTGCCCCTTTTAAGCCGCGCAGCTGGGCCACGCGCACCGCCTCTGCGCAGCACGTGGCGCTATCTAACGATAGCCGGTGGGCGTGGTTCCCACAACTGTTACAGGCACAACAAATAACGTCATCCATGCTTTTTCCTGAGCTTAATTGTCTGTTAGATTCATTAGTTAAGGCAGATGCTGCGTGAAAGTGGCAACAATGATTGTGACATTTTAAATCATTTGTTTCCTAATTATGCGTGTTATGTGTAATGTTGGAATCTCAGAAACGTCAAGCCAACCACTGCTCACAGCATACCTGGTTGCTTTCCTTATGCTCCGAAAAAAACGTTCTCTGCACGTGTCATGAAATGCGTTGCTGTTCTAGTTGGCAGGTTCAGGTAAAATATACTTAACAATTGAGACACGCACTCTGGAAGCAGGGGGAGGTGGTGGGGACCGTCGCCCCCATTGGTTCAGAACCAGTGGGGGCATGCGCCCACACTCAAAGCTCCACCTCCCACTCGCCTTCTTCGCCCTGGTACCACCCGTGAGGTTGGAGACCCCTTCAACTAGCTAAAGGGTGGTGCCTTCCTTTAACAAACGAAACAAAATCTTGCGGAAACCTGTGACTTCTGACACTCTATGTTTCGGTGCTTTTTCAGCGTGAAAGAGCACTGCCTGTTTTCTGAAGGAAAGATTACTTTTAAGGGCTCGGTTTTCTTTGTTAAACCCAATATTGATGAGAACTTACAGAGAGTAATGCCAAGGAAAGTATAGGGGATGTTATTAGTAATTATTGAACATAAATGTGAAGAAAGTAAAGTGGACGAAAAGATAACTTGCCGCCGGCAGGGACCGAGCCTACGACCTTCGAATAACGCGTCCGATGCTCTACCACTGAGCTACTACAGCGGAGGGTGTCGTTCAACGTATCTTCGGTGCTGAAGTAGCTCTCGAAGAGCTGAAGGCTGGCGCTGTATTCTAGTCATTGCAGGAGCACGTCTAGGCACCACGCCTTTTGGATGCCTTTCGTTCTATCACTATTTCGTTGCTCGAATCTAAGCCAATGAAAAGCAACAAGGTAGAAAAAGTCGGTGTAATTTTGTTGCCATATAAGCACGATTTTAACCGTTAACCTATCCAGGGGCGTAGCCAGCATCAGTTTTCTGGGGGTTCAACCTCTTTTTATGTTTTTGCGTGTCTTTGTATGCTCGCGCACATACATACACATACAAAATGCAATAATACCAGCAGGGGGGGGGGGGGGTGGACATTCCTAACCTCCTGCTGGCTTCACCTTAATTCGTTTGCAGCTTGAAATATTCGTTTTATTCCGGTTCGGCCCAGACAACCTTCGTTCCTCCACCGATAATGACTGTAGTGAAAATCGGAAAAGGAAAGCGTGGCCCAGGGTGCTGTTGCTGAAGGGTTGCGATCCAGCAGCTCTTTGCCAACTCATCAGGCATATCACCCTTCAAGCATACGGCGAGATTTGATGGACAGATGCCGGGATGAACTGACGATTTGAAAAAAAAAAAGATGGTTGATCCCTCCGTCATAGGAATCGGAAAACCACGAAAGGAAAACGTTCCCTTACAAACGTAAGTGAATGTTTACTGTACATTGATATAACAGAGTTTGCATAATGTATATTGATGTCTGGCAGCTATAGCACCGTATAACGTGGATGCACTCACTTTGATGATCGGTGGTCCATCCCGACGACTAACGTCCATGTTAAATGATTACACAAAAGCTTGTGGTAGCTAACGGTAAAAGCGCAATCAGAGAACAAGGTGCGATAGCCAGAAGATCGTCGCATATTGGACGCAGAACTTGGTCGCCAACCCGCGGCATGTTAAAATGTGATTGAACACCACGGCCGAACTAGAGCGAAACGCAAAGCGCGTCGCGCCGCTCTGCGGCCGCGAATTTTCTCGGGGCGAGCGCGTGAGCGGGGAACGCGGTGTAACAGCCAGGTGAGGCAGGCGCGCGTCGCAGAGCTATTTTTGGTTTCGATTAGCGTGATGCTATGAGCAAGGCCGACGCTTTTACGACGCTAGGGCTAAGGCGCCACCTCGCGGTGTGTTAAGGCATTGACAAAATCGAACTTCTATTGAAAACGCGCCGAATTGGACGGACGTGTAACGTGTTGCAGCTGTTAATCGCGGAGGCCACAGCAATGACGAATTACTTTACCTCACAGCTCCCAGAGGGCAACACCACCCCGGCGACCGGGAGAATGGTAGATATAAAATGCGCGTTTGTAAAGCATCTAGAGTATGTGACCATGGCGCAGTGGATAGCGTGCCTGGCATCTGTTGTTGTGGACCGAGCGGTCGCGGGTTCGATGCCCGTTGACGGTACTTTTTTTCTTTGCCATCTTATCCTGTAAATTTTTGCAACGTCATTTCTGTGACGGAAATACGTCACTTAAGTCTTGGTGGACCCGGGCATAAAACACTTTCGTGTTAAAAAAACTAGCAGTGTACGAATACAGCCGATGAGCGAACCTTCTTGGAAATGGAACGCAAACGACAACGCGCCTAATCTCGCTGCTGGCTCTCATGAAGACGGTAGGGTGGGGCAATCTTTTTAGAACCCGTACAGTTTCGCAGCTCTGCTCGCGAGCCGGCACACTGACACACAGCTGACGCGTGAACCGTCGTCATTCCTTACTCTTTTTCTTCCCCTTTCCCCACCCCCGGTATAGAGTAGTAGGCCAGAGCACACTATCGCTCTGGTCGACCTCTCTGCCTTTCTGTAAGTAAACCTCTCTCTCTGATGTTAGTCGTCAGGATGGAGATGTGCCACCAGGATCAACGTAGGGGCGTCCACATCGAACATTGCTATAGCCGCCAAACAGCAACAGCATTGTCCGAAGTCTCTTTTAATAATGTATGATGAACATTGAACTATTTTGTAAGGAGACGTTTCACTTTCGTCTTATATCGATATTCTTAAGACGGAGGGTTTCTTTTTTTGCACCGACTGCTTTTGTTGTTGTAAATTCGCGCTCTTTGCCTCCCTTTCTTTTCCTCCCTCCGTGGTCGCCGCTGTTTCCTATCAAGTTCGGAGAAGCAAGGACTGCGGCAGCACCAGAACAGAGAACAATGCTCAGTAGCTGAGGAATGTCTTTCCATTCACAGATTTATGGGACCGGCGGACGGCGACTCGGGAGATATGAGTAGGAGAGAGGGCCCCCTTTTCGGGGCGCGGACGTGAGCGCCAAGATGTACCCGGGATTGGCGCCAGTTACAATCAGACGATTCAAAACGACAGGCTGGGTTTTTCTTTAACGCTGCCCAGCCCCATTTGTATTTCTCGCTGAAGTAGTTTTAGAACGCCTCTTTTTTGTTCCTCTTTGCATTATTAACAGTTCACCATCGTAGACGTTCTACGACTGTTCTCAGGCGACATGTGTTGGTCGGGGCAATGTCGCCAGTTGGTAGTGTCAGTGTTTTCTTGAATTTCCAAATACGATTTTGGACAAATTATTTCCAACGTTGCGCGTCACCCCGGAAAGGGGAGCCCAGCAGATCTCCACACTAGGGGACTTTCAGACCAAAGTCTGACGTCCGCTGTGGTGGAATGGACCGTCGTGGCTACCACAAACAACAGAAACATGGACGATTGAACCGCAAGCTATGGACTTCACTCCTCAAGAAATTGAACAGCAAAAGGAGACTCGGGTGCTGGCTACGAGCGTCAACGAGGGCGATCTGCTGGAGCTAACGAGATTTAGCACTGCTGCAAAGGTTGAGCGAGTGAAGAGCTGGATTTTTCGATTCATAAAGAACATACGCGTATGTTACCTTGTCGTGCACTTACGGACCGACGCACATACACACCCAAGCTTTTCCGTGGAGGCCAGCCGCTGTGGTCTCCTGATTATGGTGCTCAACTGCTGACCCGGAGGTCGAATCCCGGCCATGACGGTCGCATTCCAACGAAAGAAAAGTGCGACAGGTCCGTGTGCTTAGACATTCGTGCACTTTAAGGACCCCCGGGTGATGAAATATCCGGAGCGCTGCATTGCGGCACCTCTCATAATCATATCGTAGCTTTGTGACATAAAACCGCAGCATTAACAACATTTCCCTTCAGACCTGCCCAAGGTATGCTCACACATTACTGGCAATTTAAAAGCAATATGGGTTAGGCTAGTTCGACAAACAACAGAAACATTGTCTTCGTTGGTCGATTATCTAACATGAAATTGATGTCAGGCTCTCTTGGGTAAAGCCTTCTTTCAGCGCTTCGGAGCCACTTGGAACTAGTCCCGTGCGCATACCTTTTACTGAAAGCAGCATAAACCTGAACAAACTGAATACAAAGAAGTAGATTAATGCATGCTGCCTTGGTACTTTCCCTGCATTTCCTTAGCACGAGTGTTCTTTGTTTTTCAGGGTCCACACGGGAAAGATGGTGCACCAGGAGAGAAAGGCATTCAGGTTCGTGGCCTTATTATGCGCGTGTTCCTCCCTCTGAACCCTTGTCTACAGCAAAATGCGTTTAGCAATATGTGCTTCACAAGAAAACATTTAAGTGAAAGCTAACCATCATTGGGTGTGTTTGTGTGTCCTTGGCCTTGAGCAGATCATACAGAAGATGGGGCCTAGATGCCCATCCATTCCTACATGCAAGCTTTCGAAAACTGTCACAAATTTATATGCACGATACTGAAGCTCTGGCACTAGACAAAAGCTAGTTAAGGGATTCTTATGAATTAAACGAAATTGCGATTCGGCCGCTCAGGAATTCCCATGACAATAACAATATTGCTAAATTCAGGGACAGAAAGCGGTTCGAAAACAGAACAACTTCTTCCTTTAGTCACGTAAACGAGGATTTCTGCATGGCTTAGAAGTAACTTTGGTTTATAGTACGTGTGTTAGACGCGTTCAATAACGTATACGACAAAAATATACCCTGTGGAGTATCTGCCAGCGGTAAAACCATTGAGTTCATGTAACATGCTCTGCTATCTCCTAACGCTAAAATTATTATAGATTAGTTCGCTACAGGACCTCTTGGTGGTGGTCATTTTTTCACAAACTGGGAAGCTTCCTATCTTACTGCCTACTCTTGACTTTATTTGTGACAAATACAGAATATTTGCGAAGATTTTTGTTGGTAGTTGGCCGGAAACGGGTGATGATGTTTCTTTCATCAGCATTATTCCAGCTTGCGTGCTTCCGCTAAACACATTCGCTATCTTCTGTGAGCCTGCGCTTCGATATGTGAAATATTAGCCCTTTCACGGGCAGCTTCTGGCCTCTTCGTTAGCATGGGTGCGACCACCGCGGAGGTTTGTTAGTGCTGGGTTTAAACACGCGGCCGGGATGAATTTTGATTAAACGAAAAAGCCTTTTTTTTTCAGAAATCCATGTAGAAATCCGACAAGCATGTGGAGATCATATTTTTCTGTATTGAACCATTCGCTGAAGCAATCTGTCATGCAAACATTTCTAAACATTTGAAACATGCTTGAAAAGAACATGAAGGAGGGAAGTGGAGAGCCACATATGAATTCAGAGTGAAAAAGTCTAGTAAAATTAACTACTTCAAACGTTCTTCAACCTTGCCCAGGGACAGCGATGAAAAATGTCAGAACAGTCAATGCTGCTGTAGCCGTCTTTTTAACAAGACAGCGGGCCTGCGTCGTTGAATTGCCTGTCCAATTTTTCGGGGCCACAAGTGTGCATTTTTGCCGGAGCTTGCTCTTGTATTTTGGATTAAAACCAGAGAAAAGAACTGATTCTTTTCTTGTATTGGTTGGGCATACAGGGGTTGCTCGCTGGTTATTGAATCGATGAAACATGGTTATGTATTCGCAAGTAAGGCCGTGGCAAATAAAGGATGCGCACAAGACAAATGTCGAAAGCGAAGTCGGAGTTTCTGCTTTCTTCCTTGCCTGGCGTCCTGACTTGCCCCAATACAACCGCGTTTTATCCGCTTATTTGCGCCATAGCCGGATTCTCGAATTCAAGCAAGTTTCGTCACTTTTATTCACTATTTCATCCTTATGTGCTTTTCAAATATGCAATAATATTGCGTTTGCGTGTGGCATTCGATGTACTGTCATAATTTTTGTCCATCAAGCAGACAATCGGTTAGTGAAGTGCGCACTAATGTTCAGAATTTCACAGGACGCTGCTTGAGAATTCTGGACATGAAAGAGCGCTTTAGACAGTGCGAAGTGAAAACGGCAGACAGTTCACTTCGTCATCTCTAAGGGTCAGTTTATTTCCTCTCCTAATGCAGCAACCATAATGCTCTTGCTTGTGCAGGCGCTCTCTATACGCATTCTTGCCCTTGTGGCGCTTTTTAAACGGAAGGTACAAGAACTAACCGTATGCACTTTCTTTATCCGACGCGAGAATAATTAGTGAACGTTACTTTGCTTAGCTTTGCTTTGCTTGATTCTGATATCGTTATCCAGCTCGCCACTTCTTATGAGATAAATGATTTCTGCCAAAGCCCGCAATGTGGCAATCAGCATTCAAGAAACAGGAAAGACCTAGATCAACTTTTCCTTCAGCTAGGAAGCTTTCTTTAGGCATCATCTGTAAGAATTGGTTGAAAGGTTGAATTGTTTGTTTAATGAAAGTGGTTCGATGACCACTTCCCATTACAGGAGTTCTTATGCCGCAACAGCGTATTTATTTGATTGAGCTGCCCTATACGAGAGTGCAACAGAATTCCCATCCGTAAGTTTTCGTTTGCTTTTTGCATCCGAAAAGGGGCATGTCGCCTCGATTTTATGTACCGCGCGTATTTTTCCTGTCCGACTGTTGGATGGCAATCTTTTTGTCACTAACCTAAATGTCATTTACAGAGTGAGTAAGTCTATTAAAATATGTGTATTTCAACTATTGGAGTTGTATTTTGCAAAATATTCATTTACATGTGGTCAAGGTATTATACGTACATTCCCACTTACTATTCATACCTACTCCTGCCAAAGTGCAATACGCGATGAATGCCTACAACTAGATAAATAAGTACACTGCAAAGAAGCGAGCGTTTCGCACCCACAATAGCGTGCCATGCTGACGTGCCTGATCTTGCCAGAAAGACAAAGTGCCACTCAAAACCACATGGATTCAATATGGAAAAAAATTACTAGAGACATATACATTACGCGTATAGTGCATGTCTTGGCAGCCAGGTTCAACGGCTTCCGCAGTTTTAGGGGCGAAGCTCCTTAAGGCGGCACCCGTTCGTCCCTCGTAGTCGTCGTCATCGTAGTAGTCCGTAACAAGTCTTACGCTTTGTCCTCCAAGATGGTGCCGGTGGGAGATTTCTCCTGTGCGTTGTTGAACAATAAAAAATTCGCAGCGTGCGCGTTAACTAAAAGCCGAATTCTTCTGTCTCTCATTCCCCATTAGCAGCCATGGGCATGTTCCAGTAGGAAACGTTAGTAGAAGTAGAATGTAAGTGTTAGCTAAAAGCCGACTTCTTCTGTCTCTCATTGCCCTTAGCAGCCATTGTTTACCTCCAAGGTAGTGCCTGTGAGATTCTCCGTGCGTGATTAAACAATAAAAATTTTGTTCAAAACGCCGTTGATTGATGAAATAAACCAACGAAAGACGCCAGATGTTTTGTAAAAGCAGAACGAAAGAACGCCAGATGTTTTCTTAAAGTGTAGTAGTAGTAGTTGTATTTAGCCACCTCGCCCGATCGTCAACGGGCGAGGTGGACCGGCAACGGCGCGAGGACCCTGCCGTACGAGAGTTAAATCACACTAAAAGACATACTTTGCGGGCGATACACTCTAGTGAGCTTTCAACTTTTCGTCTTAATGTACATGATAAAGAAATTATTTCTACGAAAAACGCAAGGCACACCTTGAGCAATATGTTTGGTTTTGGGACGCTAAATGGAACCATGAGGCGATGCGAAGCCGGAGCACTTGCACGATCGCGTTCCGTGGCTTTCGTTGGGCATGCTACCGACCTCGCGTCGTGGAACGCGCGTCCTGTCTTCCCTCTAGCCTTGCCTTTAATTCGCACAGGGCGAGCGGGGAATGCGGTCGCTCTTGGCGCTCTTTCGCTCGGGAGCGGACTTCTTCCTTGCATTTCACCGATCACAAGTGATAATGAAGGGACCACGTAAACCAACAGTACAATAAAAGTTTGATGTTTAATATATACACGATGTTTCACACTCTTTATATTATGTACTGGGCGCATTTCACGGAAGAGTTTCACGGTTTACAGATGATTCCCTCCGTAGCTTCGCCCCACTCATCATCATTCACCCCGTGGATATGCTGTGATTTTTGAAAAAGACTTTCCAAAATGCCAATTCTAAGGAGCCTGACTGCATCGGCACATTACATAAATGCCCCAAGTGCACTGGGAATAACATTGCTATTTGCATAACATTCATCAGCATCTGTTTAATTTAATTAGTTAGACAATTCGCTTCACTTTATGTATGTATATATGTATGTATGTATGTATGTATGTATGTATGTATGTATGTATGTATGTATGTATGTATGTATGTATGTATGCATGCATGCATGTATGTATGTATGTATGTATGTATGTATGTATGTATGTATGGGGTGATTCCACGTAAGATCGAACAATCGATGGCTGGTCGACCTCTCAAATTTATTTCAAAATTTTATATCTTACTGCCTGATGAGTGGAAAGAAGAGATCCGCAATTTGTTTTGCCGCCAAAAATTTTTTCGAAGCACAGGAAATCAATAAAGACGAAGAGGTGGAGTGGAGCGCTCATCCGCTCTGCTGTTTTGGCCAACTTTCGTTATGAATTGCACAAAATATATTAAAGTTAGGTAGCTGAAATTTATTTACCCAAATATATGCATGTTTTTGCGTCTGCGCAGGTATTTTTAGTTTTGTGTGTAGTGTAGATAGTTTTATAAAAAACCTCAAAAATGGCCCAATCGGCAAAATTTTCTTTACTTTGAAGGTCTTTATCTGAAAAACGCCTCGTAGCAGAGCTACAAAAATTCCGCATTACGTTCTTTGCATGCTTATCTACCAAACTGCCAAATCTTGTATTTATATAGCTTTTCAGTAAAGAGATATGATCGGGCTAAGTTCATGAAAACACCGAACAATGGAAACTTCTGACGACAATTAAAAAAAAAACCCATTTTTTACATCGAGGCTGTATACCTGTACCCCGCCACGGTTCCGTTTGTTTGGGCAGAAGCGGCAGCTTCCTACTAAACCACCAACAGACGCTCGCGTGCTCTTCTGCGAGCAGGAGCGCGCGCTCCCTGCGATTTCACTCCGGACGCTGAGGAAGGGCATCCGGCGAGATGGACAGAGGAGCCGACGAACGCGTTCGCTGCGCACAACAGCAATGCCAAAGCTCTTTCAACCTCTGGGTGGTTTAGGGGCCCTTTAATAGTTGAAGCCATACAGCATATCTTTCTTTACAATCAGGCATATGTTTCAATAAAGAAAACCACACAACAAGCATCAAAACGTCACGCTGGATTATAAGGTGCCTGTGAACAATAGAGACACGCCCCCACGCGTTGCCGGCTAGGATTAGGTTGCAGCTGCTTTGCACTTCACGCCAGGGCTTTGAATGACGTCGAACGGCCCTTCCTTTTCCCGCGTGTGCTTCCCGCTTTCATATATAAAAGGAAGACCCGTTTAGCAACTCATTCAGTTCATTCTATGGCTGCCACGGAACCACGGAACTTAAAGACACCAGAAGGACAGCGTCATACTTTTTTTGATAGCTTGTTCATAATCAACACTACGGAACGAAGGCAAAAGAACAAGTAGGAAAAGCACACTAACAGCTACGCTTTTCACAGAACCTTACTGTAAAAACAAAAAAAGTCACAGTTTCGCCGCAAGGGCGAAGCAATGATATACGAAGTGAGGCTCGCCAATGGATACTCTCGGTTTGAACAGCGCTCCTGTTGCAAAGGCGGCCGAAGCAGCGAAGGAAACTAGCGTGCTTCAAGTGTCGAGCTGTGACACTTGATAGTTCGCGCTGATCTTCTGTTTGTTCGTTTAGCGGCGCCCCTTGAGCTTGAGTGAATTTTGTACGCTCCGTAACATGAGCGCGGACACCACGGTGAAAGCTTGAAACACCCCTCTTCCCCTCACCACAAGAAAACCGCGCGAGCAGACTGCGGAAGGGCAAGGTTCTCCCTGCGCAAATATAAGAAGAAGCGAGCGAGCAGGCCGAGGACTTTTAAATGCGCCCGTCGCGCTCCTAGCGCCATCTCGCTGGTAATGAAGAAACGCTTATAAGCGCCTGCCGTCTCTGAGTCCGTTCAGCGGTAAATGGTGTGTATATAACGTTCGCCGTTAGCTACGTGGAGAATCTACCTTTCATGGCGTAGTGGTTAGCGCCACTCGCTGCGGAGAAAGAGGTTCCTGGTTCGATTCAGCGCTTCCGAAGCATTTTTCTGAATTATTTTTCTTTGGGGCTTTTATATATATACACGTACTTATACATATACGGTGCATGACGGCGACGGCAAAATCCAGTTAACACTGTCCATATAATTGCTATCGCAATAAAACAATTGGAAGCGTATCTGCGTTCTTCGCTGCAAATGTCGTCGAAAGACGAGAGTCTTCTGCCGGCCGTACTACATGCGATTTGATCTCGTCCGCGGCCACCCGTGATGCTGTTCCCAAGGCCAGGTGGCAACAGCATATCGTCGGCAGCTGGCTTTTTCGTGCATAGTGTCGCATTTTCAGCGGAGCCTAAGAAACACTAGGGTCTTCAGAATTACGTATCTATGTATTTTCTGGTAAAGGAACACACCACCTTACACATAGTGATGTTGCGCCTCAGATATGCGTAATATTTGCTTTTTGATCGACAATGTTCCCAAGTATCAACGCAGTTACCAGTTCGACATGGCTGGACGTTCAGCAAGTGCTTAAACTTTGGCCGGGTGGCTGAATCGTGTGACAGACAGACAGACAGACAGACAGACAGACAGACAGACAGACAGACAGACAGACAGACAGACAGACAGACAGACAGACCAAAATTTCTGCGTTCAAGTATCCCAAGAAAGACTATCGTCTTTAAAAGAAGAAAGCCGATCGAGTACACGAAGAAAGCCAGCAAAAGACTATACGCGGCAGGTACATAGGCCGTTTATTTAATGGAGATGTTCTTCGAGCAAAATTTAACAATGTCTGTATTACGCACGTATTACTATTACTACTCCTCTTATTGTGGCGAAACCTTGAGCAGGGCATGTCGCTGGTGCCAACGTTTCAACAAGACGACTTGTCTTGGTTAGGGTCGCCCTGTCGAAGACTTGTCTCGTTTCAATACGTTACGTCCAGCGACTTTCGTACAAGCACCCATCTTTCGTTGAGCTTCTAGATTGCTGGCAATGCAATATCTGCAATACGCCTCGACTGCCTGCCATTTGATAGTGCACGGATGCCTATACTACACGGCGGTCCACGTCGTTTGACACCTTTAAAGGCCGCTTATAACTTATGCCTCGCCGAAAAGACTACACTGAGCTATTCTGTCAGGATAAATCGTGCAGCCTCATATGGACATCAAGAGATAATGCACATTTATCCTGTGATTTCTTTTTGCTGCTTTCCTTTCTGTATTTAAAAGCCTCTTATTTCAACAATCATCGCTCGAAAGCTTAACGTTTGGTATTCTTCCCCCTTTTTTGTGCTTGTGCTTTTTTCAGTAGCGTTACAAAAGTGCATACCAACTAGGCCTATTTGCCATTCGAACAAGTTTACATGTGTTAATCTTCCTAGGGCAGTGTTATTCTTGTGAGCGAATATATGCAGAAGGCATGGCTCAAAACTTGAATTTACGGCTAAAGGAGACTGTCGTAACAGTTCTATTTTAATATGAAAGTGAAAGCCAGAAGGTGCTTGACGTGCAAAATACAACGACGGCGTAACATGGATACAAACAGGCGTATACAGCTCATAGATAAAAGCTTGAAAGTGTAGCTATTGCAGCGTCGCATGTGATACATTTCCCCTTCTGCTTATTCTGAAGGAAGCATGCAGATGCACAGCCCAATTTCCCTGATGCATAAGGCCCTGCTTAGCGTATACATTTTCATGGAACTGCGCGCTCCCTAAGTCGTACCGAATTCATTGCTATTAAACTCCCTTGTACGGGCGTGTTCATAATAGTTTTGAGAAGAACCTGTAAGTGAGCGAGAACAAGCACACTCAAACATTTGCGCAACATGATGATTTGACAGGGTGACACAGGACCTCCAGGACAACCCGGTTTTCCAGGATCCCGGGGCCCACCTGGTCTGCCAGGCAGCAATGGAATACCTGGAATGAAGGGGGCAACGGTGAGCAAAAATTTGAATACATTGCTGTATTTTTGCTACCGCATTTCCTCCTGAATCAGGTACTTTTTTTCATCAATCTAGAAGGAGACGCAGAAAGTGATGGTTGTAATGGAAGTTCTCCTAAACCGAAGTTCCAGAGTGACTTCAGTAAAACTTTTGTTGGGCTTAGTTGGTACATAGCATTTAAGAAGACAAGTTCAGCGCAAATCAAGACGGACCACAAAGAATAGAAGAGACAAGCACTGGCGCTTTCTAACAACTGGTTTATTCTTCTCTCAGCATCGCATATATATGCCAAAACCACAATGCTTGCATGCGCACGCGTAGAGACGTATTACATACGTAAAAGCCTAGTTATCTAATCAAGAACTTGGCGCATGTCTGCTATACCATGCATTGTTCTCCCGTTTTTTTTCGAAATAAATATTTCAGTTGCGAGACAACACCCGTACTGTGCACTCTGTGTTCTTTTCGTCTTCGTTTTTAGCGCTGCGTCAACCATGCAAGCATTCAAACTAGCCCAACTTACTATTCTACTGCAATCTAATACTAACATTCGGATCGACCTAGCTACCAGAGGCCATAGAAAAAGGCTACGCGAAACTAAGAGTCTGTCCATACATTCCAGATCCTCGACGATGCTTTAGCTGTCAAAGGTATGGCCACAGCTCTCTAACATGCAAAGGACAACGTACTTGTGCAAGATGTGCCTCTAAAGACCACATGTCAGCCAAATGTGAGCCTGCAGCTCACTGTGTGAAGTGCGGTGATGACCACCCAGCGTAATCACGGTCCTGTCCTGCGTGGAAGAAAGAAATAGACATTATTTCATTGAAAGTGAGAGAAAGCATTTCTTTTAGGGAAGCCAGAAAGAGATGCTCAGCATTCTATGGCACGACTTATGCGGATGTGGCGCGTCATGGAGCAGCGTCCCATCGGCCTTCGCCACTTGCCCGGCCTGCACTGAGCGGATAATCGGCTGTGGGCAGTGGTTCAGTCCACTCCGCCAACTTGCGAACAAAGCCCGGCGTCTCCACGATCGTCGGGTCTCAAGACCTCGTCTCACCAGGCGAGGCCCGAAACCCAAACTGCCAGCACGCGCGTGCGTGAATCCAGTGCCTCCCAGAAGGCAATGGACACCACATCGGTACATCTGGTGCCAAATGACCGGCGCAGTTCTCTGGACCGCGCCAAGAAAAGAAAAATACCAATAACAGTGCTGAGCGATGGTCATGTTTCCTGAAACAGAAACCATCCCTCATGAACGCCTTACAACTTCTTAGCGTACACACAGCATCATTTTTGATTAAAACGCAGACACAAATATTACTATGGAACAACCGATGTCTTTTCGAAACCTGGATGACGTACAAGAATTGCTCCACTAACTCAATCCAAGAATTCTTTCCGTACAGGACATACGCCTGAGATCCAAACATGCTAACTTTCACCGTCACTACGTCATTTTCCGAAAGGACCGCGAGGGTGCTGGGTGGCGTAGCGATTATGGTGCACAAAAGTGTAGCCTGTATACATCCAGCGTTTCGAACATCTCTTGAGGAACTTGCCCTCTGAGCTGTCCTTTTAAATAGGCTCACTACCATTTGATCACAACACTACATTATCATCCCCACAAACGCGCCTTAGGAACATTGATAGATGAACTCCGAGAACCCTATCTGATTGTTGATGATTTTAACGCACACAATGTCCTGTGGGGTGATTCTCGTGGTGACGCTCAAGGACGTCTTATTGAACAGCTTCTTTTTTCGTCCCGGTTGTGTCTCCTGCACACGAAAAAATGCTCACACATTTTATCCTCGCAAACGATTCACACTTCTTCACAGATGTTTGAATTTCATCGCCGTCGCTTTCAACCTATTTTGAATGGAATGCTCTTAAAAACCGAAATGGAAGTGACCACTTCCCTTTTATTCTTAGTGCGCCGAACCAAAACAAACTTTTCCCAGATTCCTCGGTGAAAGCTCAACTCAGCCGATCGGAAACGGTTCCGAACTATTACTCACGTGACGTGGGCTGAGATATGCGGTCTAACGTGTTTCTAGCGGTGATGGCTGCACTATCCCGGCTTTTTAACGGGATAGCGTTAGAGAGCTCGTGTCGCATAAATTCTGGTGTCGGTGTCGCTACCGACGCTTGTGAGCGAAAAATCGTCCGTGAGCGAAAAATTAAGAAAGATACAAATAAAATAAACAATAAAAATATTCAGTCCAATTGAGGATCAAACCCGGGCCGTTTGCGTGGCAAGCAGATGTTCTACCACAAAGCCACGATGTTACTTGCAGCTGCTTTGGAAAAAAAACACTACATAAATACCATTGTAGTGGAAGGAGTCTCCTTAACGCATTTTGTTCGGCAGGTGTCACGATGAAAATGAGCCCATTCGGCGATTTGTAGGCGCATGGCGAGGCCATGAAACTACGTTTTTTGCGCGACGAAACAGGGCGGGATAGTGCAGTCATCGCCGCTAAAAACACGCACGAACTCTCAAACAGCTCTAAAAATGGACAACTATGTCCATCTAGCGGAAGATATATCAAGCCAACGCCTGCTTTCTAGAGGAGGCGTTGATCAAGCAAACAGCAAACGTTGGATAATGTGCTACCATCTGTGAGGCATTATAAGAAATATGTATCCACTCTTGCACACTGAAGTGCTTTAGATCGAAAACCTGTACCATTACTATAGATACATCGCGCGCGTGTGTGTGTCTGTGTGCGTGAGTGTGTAACAATGCACATTAATAAGTATGCACTTAGTGGTTGAAGTGCGCACTAGGGGCCGGATTTCGCTGTCGCGTTCAACTCTTAAAGGCGAAGCTTAATGGTCCCCCAATTTTTTCGAAGCATGGCGTCGCGCAAGCAACGTAGTTTGACGGGAGATTGAGAACTGTACTGGATGCTATCGCGCGGCAGCACTGACGATCAAAAGTGCCTCTTCGGATTTCGCGAGCTTCGGTTCTCGGGCGCATCGTTATCTGAAGGTGTGCGCCCAGACCCCGAAAAGATCACTGCGGTTGAAAACTTCCAAAGCCACGAGACAAAAGGCCATGAGACGTTTCCGGGGGCTTTGTGCTTACTACAGGCGCTTCGTTGAAAACTTCTCCAAGATCGCCGAACCACTGACACGGCTTACAAAGGAAGGTGTACCGTTCGTCTGGGCAGAAAGAGCAAGAAGATGCCTTCTCTGAGTTACGACGCCTTTTGCAGTCGCTCCTATACTTGCTCATTTGATGAAGACGCCAAAACAGCCATTCATACGGACGCCAGTAACGTTGGCCTCGGTGCTATTCTTATGCAGTGGCAGAACGGAGAAGAAAAAGTTATCGCTTACGCAAGCCGCCCTCTGTCGAAAGCTGAATCAAATTATCAGCTACAGAACAGGAATGTCTCACAGTTATATGGGCCATCAGTAAGTTCCGGCCTTATTATACGGAAGACCATTCGAGCAATCAGCGGCCATCATTCATTGTGTTGGCTGGCGAATCTGAAGGACCCTTCTGGAAGACTTGCTAGATGAAGCCTGCGTCTGCAGGAATATGACATCACCGTCGTCTACAAGTCCGGCCACAAGCACAATGACGCGGATTGCTGGTCACGTGCACCAGTCGAGACCTCATCTCCTGAACATGAACAAGATTCCGCATTTCTTGGAGCTGTGAACGTGTCAGAGATGGCTCTGATCAGCGAATAGACCAAGAATTACTCCTTCTCATCCAGTACTTAGACGGGCAGCAGGTCGAGTACCCAAGTTTGCGTCCGCGGATTACGTTCCTA